>NC_057398.1:62956028-63256028 GCF_019320065.1 Cervus canadensis | reverse complement strand
TTCTCTGGAACTCTGCATTTAGCTGGGTATGCGTGTGTGCATGCTAAGTCACTTCAGTTGTGTAAGACTCTTTGCTGTCCTATGGACTGTACCCTGCCAGGCTCCTCTGTCCATGGGATTCTCCAGGCGAGAATACTGGAGTGGGTTGCCATGCCCTCCTTCAGATCTTCTTGATCCAGGGATTGAACCTGCGTGTCTTAAGTCTCCTGCATTGGCAGACACATTCTTTAACACTAGTGCCACATAGGAAGCCCTCAGTTGGGTATATCTTTCCCTTTCTCCTTTATCTTTTGCTTCTCTTCCTTCCTCAGCTATTTGTAAAGCCTCCTCATACAATGACTATGCTTTATTGCATTTATTTTTGGGGGGATGGTTTTGGTCACCACCTCCTGTACAATGTTACCAACCTCTGTTCACAGTTCTTCGGGCACTCTTTCTACCACACTGAGTGTCTTGCATCTATTCATCACCTCCACTGTACAATCATAAGGGATTTGATTTAGGTCATATCTGAATGGCCTGGTGGTTTTCCCTCCTTTCTTCAATTTAAGCCAGCACTGTGCAGTAAGAAGCTCATGATCTGAGTCACAGTCAATTACAGGTCTTGATTTTGCTGACTGTATAGAGCTTCTCCATCTTTGGCTGCAAAGAATATAATCAGTCTGATTTGGTATTGACCATCTGGTGATGTTGATGTGTAGAGTCTCTTCTTGTGTGGTCTTTTCAGAGGGTGTTTGCTATGAGCAGTGTGTTCTCCTGGTGAAACTTTGTTAACCTTTGCACTGCTTCATTTTGTATTCTAGGACCAAACTTAGCATTAATCTAGATAAGTCCTTTGACTTCCTACTTTTGTGTTCCACTCTCCTATGATGCAAAAGATATCATGATGCAAATCTTTTTTGGTGTTACTTCTAGAAGGATTTGTAAGTCTTCATAGAACTGGTCAACTTCAGTTTCTTGGGCGTCAGTGGTGGGGACATCACTTCAGTTCAGTCACTCAGTCGTGTCCGACTCTTTGTGACATCATTGACTGCAGCATGCCAGGTTTCCCTGCCCCATCGCCAACTCCGGGAGCTTGCTCATGTCCATTGACTTGATGATAGCATCCAACCATCTCATCCTCTGTCATTCCCTTCTCCTCCTGCTTTCAATCTTTCCCAGCATTGGGGTCTTCTCCAATGAGTGAGTTCTTCGCATCAGGTGACCAAAGTATTGGAGTTTCAGCTTCAGCATCAGTCCTTTCAGTGAATATTCAGGACTGATTTCCTTTAGGATAGACGTTTTATCTCCTTGCAGTCCAAGGGACTCTCAAGAGTCTTCTCCAACACCACAGTTCAAAAGCATCAATTCTTCTGTGCTCAGCTTTCTTTATGGTCCACCTCTCACATCCATACATGACTACTGGAAAAACTATAGTTTTGACTAGACGGACCTTTGTTGGGAAAGTAATGTCTCTGCTTTTTAATATGCTGTCTAGGTTGGTCATAGCTTTTCTTCTAAGGAACAAGTGTCTTTTAATTTATAGACTTGGATTACTATGATGTTGAATAGTAATTGGAAACAAACTGAGATCATTCTGTTACTTTGATATTGCACCCACGTACTGCATTTCAGACTCTTCTGCTGACTATGAGGGTTACTTCATTTCTTCTAAGGGATTCTTGTCCACAGTAGTAGATATAATGGCCTTCTGAATTAAATTCCCACCTTTCACATCAATTTTAGTTCACTGATTCCTAAGATATTAATGTTCACTCTTTCCATCTTCTGCTTCACCACATCCAATTTGCCTTGATTCATGGACCTAACATTCTGGGTTCCTATACAATACTGTTCTTTACAGCATTGGATATTATTTTCACCACCAGACACATTCACAACTGAACATCATTTCTGCTTTGGTCCAGCTGCTTCATCCTTTCTGCAGCTATTAAAATTTGCCCTCCACTCTTCTCCAGTAGTATATTGGACACCATGGCTCTTAGCTTCATTGAGTTATGCAATCCCCTTCACCACAACAAGATTGTGATCCTTGAAGCGGTGTATAGAGCATACAAATTTATAATTCTTACATACAACTGGTAAACTAAATTATTTAACTATAAATTATCATTTTATTCCTTTAAATGTTTTTTATTGATTTAAATTCTAATTTGTTAGACATTAACATAGTTATGTAAGCTCTCCTTTGGCTCATATCCTGTATGGTATATATATTTTCATTATTTTCTCTTCAACCTTTTGAACCTTTTTGAAGGTGTATTTCAACTGTCTCTTGCAAGTAGCTTATATTTAAGACTGCCTGCTTTAGGTGATTTGTGTATTTTCTACTTCCTAAAAATAGTTATGATGGCTATCACTCTTCCACACTCTCCTTATTGGTCATCCTAGAAATATATACATACAAGAATATACATACTTGACCTAGGAAAAATCGACTTTTTCAGTTTTCCCCTGGCTAATGCAAATATCTTAGAATGTGTTAACTACTCATTCCCCTCAGAGTTTACATGTTCTTATTCCTTTTACTATACACACACACACACTCAGAGTAAGACAACATATATTTTGCTTCACACACTCATTTAGAGTCACCCACAAGCTTCTATTTTCCATTCCTTTTCATTTCTGCCTTCATCTTCATATTTCCATGTTGTTGTTTTCCTTCTGCTTATAGAAGACACCTGATGTCTCTACACGTCAAATATTCATTTAATTTTTGTTTCAAGGACATTTTCAAGTAAGCATATATTTCTTAGTTAGCACATATTCCTATGTTTTGAGTGACCATCTATTCTGGTTCAGGGATTTAACCAGATTTTCTCACTGTTTAGTTATGTCTCTCTGTCTCTTTCTCTCTCTTTCCCTCACTCACTCTCTTTCTGTCTCTGCTTCTCTCCAGTTTTGGCAAACTCTAGACTCTGCTTTTATTACTCCCAAGAATTTGACAGAACTAAGCTCTCTGAGTGGTTTCTCATTGCCCAGCATCCTATTCCAGAACTGGCAGCCACTCTTCTGAAAAAGGTGGCCCCGAAAGCTAGGCTGACCTCTCTTGCTTGCTTTGCATTTTAGTGGATGTTATCCTTATGATTTTTACTGCTTGTTAGCTCTCAAATGTCTTCAAGAAAATGATTATTGCTTTATACACAGCTTTTCTAGTTTTTCTGAGAGGGAACCTTGGCTTGACTATTGGTTTGACTAAGAAGTCTTCCCTTCTTGAATGAAATACTTGGCTTCTTGTAATATAAGGTTAGTAAGATCCAACCGTCTTGCTGAAAACAGATGTTGCTATTGTTCAGTCACTAAGTAATGTCTCTCTGTGACCCCATGCGTGCCAGGCTTCTCTGTTCTCCACTGTCTCCTGGAGTTTGCTCAGATTCATGTCCATTAAGTCTGTGATGCTATGGAGCCCATTGATTTTTACTGCTGTATTGTTTTCCAGTGTTTACTTTTCAAATTTCCTGGCAAAGGGTTTTAAAAGGAGGGTTTTTTTCATTACAAAGTGTGTTACTCTAAATATTTTCATAGATATCTACTGGTCTGTATGGCAGGTTGGCATTTTTTGACATTAAAAAAATTGGAGTATTATTGCTTTATAATGCTGTGTTAGTTCCTTCTGTACAGTGAAGTGAATCAGCTACAAAGGTACATATATCCACTCTCTTGGATAAATTATTCTTGTATATAAAGCTTAGTCTATGGGAGCAAGTCTGATTCTTTCCCATAGAAAGGGTTTTCTTCAGCTACTTCTAGTAGCCAGATATGCTCCCCACCGAGTCATGGAAGTTCTCGTATAAGAGTTTCAGGCTGATTACCACATTAGTTTTCAAACCCTAAAATCTCATAGCAGTTTTCCATGTCCCGAGGAATATCAGCCCCTTGGGATTCTTGCAATTTCAGAATGCTTTCTTGTACTCTGACCCTCTGCTGCTCCAACTCCTCACCACAGGCTCCTTTTTCCATTTTTTCAAGTCCAGACTTTCAAGTATTTAATTATCCTCCTCCCGCTCGCCTCTGCCACTGCTTCTAGCCACTAAAGCTTTATCCTTTGATCATGAAGACCTCATTCTGACCTCCAGGGTATAGATCATGATGGTTTGCAGGAAAGTTTTTGAGATACTTCCTACATTCATTCTGACCTGACAATTATGTGCAGTTCAGGTCTGGTTGTTGTGAGGTTGGAGAATTCCTTAGACTTCAAAGAACTTTCCCAGTTAATCACACAAAAGCTTTTCAAACATTCATCCTATAGGTGTCTTCAGCACCCTGCACATTGCCGTGGCCAGTGACTTTACTCCAGGAAACCTGGAGAACCCAAATACTGCTGCAACACAGATGCCCCACACTGGGTGCCAAAAACTGTTGCCAGAAGTGGGGTCCTCCTGCTGCTCACTGCTCTAAAGCCAATAAAGAGCCAAGGCTGGTGGAAAGAGAAGTTTGCTTATTTTCAGAGGCTGTCAAAAGAGGAGTTGGGGGTGAACTCATGTTCAAAGGCCAGCTCCCCACCCCATCAAACAGTGGGTAAGAGCTTTTTTTGGCAGAGGGAGGGGGTTGGTACATGCAGAAATAGCACAGTCGACTTTGACAGTCATCTTGAAATTGGTCACGCGGTGGTCTGATCAGCATCATCTTGATTGTTTAAAGAACAGTTAATCTGCAGTTCCAGGATCAGTTTGTTCCCATTTCTCTGAGGCCAGTTCTTCGAACTGTGGTGGCTTATGTCATGGCTCCAGCCTGGTCATCATGTAATTAACTTTTTCCACCTGGTGAAGGTTTTACTGTCTGTAAGACGGCTCATAGGATACGGCTGCGAATATTATCTACAGCTCTTGAGGAAGAACTAAAGGTCCCTGACTTTGCTTATTGATAAACCATTATTGTTTTGTCCTGTCTGACTGTTTTCCTTTGCTTTTGTATTTTCTCACTTCTCTGATTAAACTTATTCTTCGGTTACAGTCTCCCACAGATGAAAGGTAGGATGAGGACCTGGGGGACGGACCATAGGGTCCTGCTCTGTTTTAGTCTCCCCTTTCCTTTGACACCCCTCATTCTTGAAAAAGAACAAGTGCAGGAAAAAAGGGAGTAACGTTTTGGAGAGAGACATTAGTCATCAGTTTGGCAGAGGAATGCAGTTTCAGTTTGCATTTCTGCTTCAATTTTCCCCAATTCTTTGAGAGAATGAGACAATGACCATTTGGCTATTTTTTGCTGAAATGGACATAAAGTTGGGGGAAAAATATCAAGTTCCAGGCTTAGAATCAGTATTTTGTATTAGGAAGACATTACCTCTCTATTTAATTGCTTTGTCATAACACCTGAACAAACATTTCAAATTTAGCAGATTACAATGAGGATGACAATCAAAATCCATTTTTGTACTATTCTCTGAATGTATTTTTTCTTAGTGGTTAAAGTATATGTGCAGTGTATGTTTAATAGGCTGCTTGGTTAGTCCAAATTAAACAATGTATAATTCAAAATGACTTCCCATACTTCAATATGTAAGCATTTTTAAAAATCATGTTCATCTTTTAATTGCAAATCTTTCCATAGATATCATTGATAGTCAATATATTTTTCCGACATTGCTGGAGTGGTTCAGTTGCCTGATCTGGGTCCATTCATGTCTCTTAGTACTAGGTCTATATTTTTGTTTATATATTTGCCTACCTATACACATTGGGGAAAACTAATCAGACATGACAAACAAGTATAGACGTTTATGTTGATGGGGAAATATTTTATAGGTACATATTTTATCAGCTATACCCAATTGCTTCACAAACATTGTACATGTGCTTCAAGCAATAAACTTAAAGCCAGCAGTGATACACATCATAAGCCGTTATATACTCTGTGACAACTTCACTAGACAATTTTTTTGCATCCTGAACACTGGGTCAAAAATATGGTTAGCAGCAAAACAATAACTTTCCATTAGAATTCTCTGTTATCAAAAGCAGCTCAATATTCCAGGAGAACTTTGTTCTCATAACAGAAAAAAAAAAAAAAAAAATCAGTGTCACAGCAGTTTGCTGTTAATAAGAAAATTCATTTACCTAATTAAATTCAGTCTAAGCTTAATCATTCCTGACAAGAGGCAAAATTCTTTTCTCAAAGTTCCTCTCTTACAAACCATCTACCACACATTCTATATCAAGATTATTCAACCCCCATCCAGAAATAACCAAATGAAAAATAAAATTATCACTTTTCTCAATAAAAATAATCTCCATTCTTTATACTTCGTCTCACCAACAATACATATTCTATTTGCTTTGCATTCTGAAGTGTTTCCCTTACCATTTTTATATATTGAAATTTCTAACCCTTAAAAACCTTAACAAAAAACAAGAAACATGTAATTGAGCTTATATACTAGCATTTTCTGATTGACAAACTTAACATATTTCATAACCCCCAAGAAAATACATTTTTCTTATAGCACAATTTCTCTTTAAGATGGTACCAGATGGGTGTTTTATAAACCCAAACCCTCTTTTCTTCAACTAAGGCTGAAGTCTCGGGAAAAGTGGACTGTGTTTGTATTTCAAGGATGAGAGGAGTTAACTTCAAACTTTCTCCTAGGTATATTTTTAGTCTCTTGAGGTCAGAATTTTGAAGAAAGTACTTTATCAAGCTAGGTTTCTCTAACTGCGTAGACAAAAAGATCCAGTTTTGGAGTTTCAAAAGAGTTTCATCTTAACCAATCTTCTCTGGAATCTAAAGAGCACTGTTAGCTACACAATGTTAAGAAAAATTAAAAATCCTTTCTTTAATCATAATTTCCTAGCTTAAATTTTTCTAATGAAAAGAACCTGCGTTTCCCATTTTACAAAAGACAACGAGGATACCATTATACAAATGGAATACATATTCGCACACCAGCAGACAGAATTGTCAGTTCTTCAAGATGTGACTCATACAAAGTCCAAACAAATACGTTCGCAACACAAATTGTCCTCAATAGAAGACACACATCAGAACCAACTGGCAAAATACCCCAATAGAACTTCATGCTCAAAATAGACATTTCCCCTGGAGCGGGGGTGGGGGGATAGGGAACTGCTGGACTTACTAGGTCTTGTAGCTCGTCGACTCATCTAGATGCATCTTTCTGTTTCACCCGGGAAAATTCTAAGTTGGCAGCAGTGCTGAGCAAAGAAGAAACAGGGAGGATCCTCAAAACAAATGGTCTCGGCATCTGCTAGGAGTATCCCGCCAACTCTCTCACTCTCTCAGGGCCAGCTAGTCATCACGAAGCACTGGGTTCATGGCCACCATCCCCTCGCACTGCAGGGAGCAGCCGCTTTACCCTGGAAATCCCGGGAGCCAAATGTCGCGAGAGCACAGCAACCACGCCTTGGGAGCCCCAAACTGTTCTCATCACCATCCTGGCACATTGCTGCAGCTGGTGGCTTTACTCCAGGGAACCTGGAGGACCCAGACACTGCTAGAACACTGCAGTCCCACTTTGGGTGCCAAAAAACTGTTACCAGAATTGGGGGTTGTCTGCTGGCTGCTCTAAAGTCAACAAAGAGGCAAGGTTGGTGGAAAGGAAAGCTTGCTCTTTTTCAGAGGCTGGCAAAAGAGAGGCTGGTGGGTGAACCACCATTTCCAAAGGGTGACTCCCCACACTGACAACCAGGGAGTAAGAACTTTTATAGGCAGAGGGAGGGGGCTACATGCAGAAACAGCACAGTCAGCTCTGACAGTCATCTTGAAATTGGTCAAATCAACTGATCCCTGATGGGCTGATCAGCATTATCTTGATTGTTTTAAGAGCAGTAAATCTTCAGTTCCAAAGTCAGCGACTTCCGTTTTCTCTGAGGCCAGTTCTTGGAATTGCGGCAGCTTATGTCATGGCTTCAGTCTAGTCATCATGTAGTTAAAGTCTTCCATCTGGTGGGGGTTTCAGTATCTATAAGACAGCTCACAGGATATGGCTCACAGTATTATCTGTAGCCCTTAAGAAGAAACTAAAGGTCCTTGACTTTGTTTAATGACTAAATTATTATTTTTTTTGTCCTATTTGATTGATTTCCTTTGCATCTTTATTTTCTCACTTCTCTGATTAAACTTATTCTTGGGCTAGTTTTTCTACAGAAAAAAAAAAAAAAAGGCAGGCTGAGGACATAGGGAAAAGGGCTATGGGATCCTGCACCACTCTATACACACACAAACACACACACACACATACACACACACACATCTACTATTCACTTCTCAACACTGAGCACATAGTTCCATATTTGGGACTAGGTCCACAGCAATATGGAAGAACTATTTTTCGAACATTCTTCTAATGTTTGTATTCTGTCCTTTCTGTTTCATAAATGCTGTGTTTCCAAAATAATTTTCACAAATTCTTCAAATCTACTGGGGATGTCAATAAACTCAATACCTTACGATTGCTGATTGAATTGATAAGGGAATTTAGGAAGTGAAAATGAAGAAATTTCAATATCAGTCTATTTCATTCTTTAATATCTTTGCAATCTTGGTAAATCCAAATATCTCAAGGAGCTTAGCTGATTGATTAAAAAGTTATATACATTGTATCATTTGAATCATTTAACAGAATAATTTGTCTTTGAAAACTCTTAGAAATTAGATGATTAAATTGAGCTACTCATTGTGGTGTACATATCATATTACAGTTGAAAGGCCAACTTGAAAATTGGAGAATACATGTATATATAATATTTATTAAAGAGGAAAAAATATATAACCTCTGATAACTGACTTTTTCTGGTCCAGCATGCTTTGATTCTGAGTGCACTTTTTTTTTTTTTGCCATCTTTAATATATAAGCACTGTCCTGTTGTACATGAGACCAAAGCATTAATTTCATTAAATTGGTTAGTATCTGACATGTATGTATTCTAAAATCTTCACCAGCTGAGGGACAATCTAGGCTTTTTCTCTTATAATATAAAAACTATCCTGAAATAGAAACCACTATCTACTTCAGGAATAAAAATCCAGAATTCTGAATGTGGAATATTTATGAGGAAATTAATTAAGATCAAATGACATATTCTTTCTTTATCTAATGCTCCCTGTTCATCTATTACTATTAAGTCCTGTATAGACAGTGAGTTCAAGGGACTCAGCAATGATTGAGGAGCCCCCATGGTGCTTCAACCAGTCCTTGCCATTAATTATATACTCTAAGTGGCATATTAGGAATCCTAGGAACTGTCTTTGCTACACAGGCAAAAAAGGATGATTGGAAAGATACGATGCAAGATGCGAAGTCACTGCTACCCCGTGAAGTCAAGTGATAAGAGCATTGTGACTGGCTATATGCAAGGCCACTGTTAAATTGAGCAGAATCAAGACTGACAGAAAACACCGGAATTGGCAATCAGTAAGTCATATTTTGTTACATGCACAAGCATCAGAATATATTTTATGAAACATATAGCAAAACAATCATGCAAAAACTAAGAGACACTGTGGGAAGGAAAGAAAAATATTTTAAAAGTATTTTGTAGTTAAGTTTCTTATGGTTTTAATAAAACGCATGGCAAATATATTAATGCCAATAACAGGAAAAACTTTTAAGATTTTAACCAAAATAAAAAGAACAATATCCTCAAATAACATTCCATGAGGTACAGAAATATACTGGAATCCTCAACTCAGGTTTTGAATAATGAAATCACCAACAGATTTTGAATAATTATGATCTTTTAAAGGTGACAAAAAAGTTGAATAAAAACAATAATGTCACAAGTATATCTTTAAAAATATTGTGCTTCAAAATAGGTATATAAAAATTTTCCAGGTATAGAAACTTATAGTTTGTAATAACAGAAAATTATTTTAGATGCTGAAATTTCAACAGAAATCTTTTTGCTCCAAAAAGCATTTCAAAACATATAGATCAAGTAAATTTAATGTATCATTTTACATTTATATGAAATTCAGAAATAATTTATATTACAATCATTTAATGTCTTGAAGCCATATTAATGTGATTTCCACATTTTTCTGCCAAATTTTGATATTCCTTATAATTAAAATTGTTCTTAGCAATTTTTTGCATTACACGAATTTAAATTATCTTTCCACTCCCCAAGAAATAGCATCTCCTAGTCATTTATTCTTTAATTTATTCATTTTTAATTAATATCATCTTCTGCTGCTTTTTCAACCATGAGTAGATTTTGTTCCATTCTCTCAAGGACATGACATTCTAATGAATGTGTTGAGTGTCAGTCACTCAGTTGTGTCTGATTCTTTGCTACCCCATGAACTGTAGCCCACCAGGCTCCTCTGTCCATGGAATTCTCCAGGCAAGAATACTGAAGAGGGTAGCCATTCCCTTCTGCAGGGAATCTTCCTGACCCAGGGATTGAACCCAAGCCTCCTGCATTGCAGGCAGATTCTTTACCATATGAGCCATCAGTGAATGAGAAAGGGACATAAGCAGTCAACTGGACACCATTAGAGATAGATTAAAGGTAAGAAGAAATACTTGTCACTGGGTAATCTAGTCTGGGACGGATTTAGAAGTCTTAAAGAATGCAGAATTCAGCCAAAGGGACATAGATGAGACTTTCAGCAGAAAGAATACCATGAGGTAAGGAATAGACATTAGAAACAGGATACGATGTTCAAGGGACCACAAGGAACTTTGTGTTAGTGGAATGCAACGTACTGAAGAGTAAGTAGCCTAACCAGATAGTGTTATTCTGATACTGGGAACTAGAAACTAATATGTTTCATTAACAGAGATGCAAAACCATCAATAGATTGTTAGCAATCTAAATCCAACAATGCATAAAATGGTTCATGAACCACCTATCAAGGCTTATTTGTGAAATACAAAATTAAATATTTAAAAATCAATCAATGCAAATCACTGTATAGACAGAATAAATGAGAAAACTGTATGAACATATGATAAATGCAGCAAGACATTTGAACAAATTCAATTATCAATTGTGATATGATTTCCTAGTAGTCTAGAAATAGAATAAAATAAAATTGTCTTCAATTTGATCTCTATCATTATAAAAAGCCTATATATGTATAACATCAAATAATATTTCTTCTCAGACACACAACAAGCCAAGGACATCTGAACTGTAACTTCATGTAACTAAGTACAGTTAGTCCTAAATACTACAGTATGACAAGAAAAAAAAATAACTAAAAGGTGTACAGATAGCAAAGGAAGAGGTAAAACTATCTGTAAAGAAATGACATGATTGTACATATAGATTATGCTGAGAATTCTACAAAAAGGATTTAAAACTAATAATTCAGTAAGATCACAGGATTCAAGCTCAAAGTACAAAAGTCAGCTGTAAATCTATATACAAACAATGAAAAATGGGAAACTTAAAAAATTCAATGCCATTTTTAAAGTGGTTCAGTTCAGTTGCTCAGTCAGATCCGACTCTTTGCAACCCCATGGATGCCAGCATAGACCCCATGGACCCCAGGCCTCCAAGTCCATCACTAACTCCCTGAGTTTACCCAAGCTGATGTCCAGTGAGTCGGTGACACCATCCAACCATCTCATCCTCTGTCATCCCCTTCTCCTCCAACCTTCAATCTTTCCCAGCATCAGGGTCTTTTCAAATGAGTCAGCTCTTCACATCAAGTGGCCAAAGTATTGGAGTTTCAGCTTCAACATCAGTCCTTGCAATAAAACACCCAGGACTGATCTCCTTTAGGATGGACTGGTTGGATCTCCTTGAAGTCCAAGGGATTCTCAAGAGTCTTCTCCAACACCACAGTTCAAAAGCATCAATTCTTCGGTGCCCAGTTTTCTTTATAGTCCAACTCTCCCATCCATACCTGAAAAACCATAACCTTGACTATATAGACCTTTGTTGGCAAAGTAATGTCTCTGCTTTTTAATGTGCTGTCTAGGTTGTTCATACTTTCCTTCCAAGGAGTAAGTGTATTTTAATTTCATGGCTGCAGTGATTTCATCATCTGCAGTGATTTTGGATCCCCCAAAAATAAAGTCAGCCACTGTTTCCACTGTTTCCCCATCTATTTGCTGTGAACTGAAGGGACTGGATGCCATCATCTTCATTTTCTGAATGTTGAGCTTTAAGCCAACTTTTTCACTCTCCTCTTTCACTTTCATCAAGAGGCTTTTTAGTTCCTCTTCACTTTCTGCCATAAGGGTGGTGTAATCTGCATATCTGAGGTTATTGTTATTTCTCTTGTAACAAACCATAAAATATTTTGAAATAAATTTGACCCAGATTAATGTAAAGCTAGAGAATTCAAGACAAGTTTATATAGGTAAAAGGACAGACATGTAGAGGAAGGGACTAGAATAGAGTTCAGAAATAAAGCTACACTTATATGGTCGATTGATTTTCAATAAATGTGCCACCATCACTGAATCAGTAAAATGTAATGCTTTCAATAAACAATACTGAAAAATTAGATATTCATATAAAAAACTAAACTCTTATCATACACCATATATGACAAAAAGTTAAATATAAATGGATCCTAGACCAAGATAAAAGAGCTGAATTTATAAAACACCTGGAAGTGGCACATGCATTCGAGGGATTAGATCTGATAGAGTCCCTGAAGAACTAGGGATGGAGGTTCATGACATTGTACAGGAGACAGTGATCAAGACCATCCCCAAGAAAAAGAAATGCCAAAAGGCAAAATGGTTGTCTGAAGAGGCTTTACAAATAGCTGAGAAAAGAGGAGAAGCTAAAGGCAAAGGAGAAAAGGAAAGATATACCCATCTGGATGCAGAGTTCCGAAGAATAGCAAGGAGAGATAAGAAAGCCTTCCTCAGTGATCAATGCAAAAAATAGAGGAAAACAATAGAATGAGAAAGACCAGAGATCTTTTCAAGAAAATTAGAGATACTAATGGAACATTTCATGCAAAGATGGCCACAATAAAGGACAGAAATAGTATGGACCTAAGAGAAGCAGAGATATTAAGAAGAGGTGGCAAGAAAACATAGAAAATCTATACAAAAAAGATCTTCATGACCCAGATAACCATGATGGTGTGTACATCCACCTTGAGTCAGACATCCTGGAATGCAAAGTCAAGTGGGCCTTAGGAAGCATCACTATGAAGAAAGTTATTGGAGATGACGGAATTCCAGCTGAGCTATTTCAAATCCTAAAAGATGATGCTGTGAAAGTGTGACACTCAATATGCCAGCAAATTTGGAAAACTCAGCAGTGGCCACAGGACTAGGAAAGGTCAGATTTCACTCCAACCCCAAAGAAAAGCAATCCCAAAAAATGCTCAAATTACCGCACGATTACACTCATCTCACAGGAGATTTCTCAGGAGGCAGGTATGATGGCCTGGTATTCCCATCTCTAATAATTTTCCACAGTTTGTTGTGACCCACAGTCAAAGGCTTTGACATAGTCAGTAAAGCAGAAGTAGATGTTTTTCTGGAACTCTTTTGCATTTTCAAAAGAGATTCAGCGAATGTGGCAATTTGATCTCTGGTTCCTCTCCCTTTCCTAAATCCAGCTTGAAAATCTGGAAGTTCATGGTTCATGTACTGCTAAAGCCTGAATTGGAGAATTTTGAGCATTACTTTACTAGCGTGTGAGATGAGTGCAATTGTGCAGTAGTTTGAGCATTCTTTGGGATTGGCATGAAAACTGACCTTTTACAGTCCTGTGGCCACTGCTGAGTTTTCCAAATTTGCTGTTGAGTGCAGCACTTTCACAGCATCATCTTTTAGGATTTGAAATAGCTCAGCTGGAATTCCATCACCTCCACTAGCTTTGATCCACAAAGGGTCAGAAAAGTACAAAAAAGTGAGGAAAGAAGGAATCCATTCCTTCTTCTGTGTATCACTGTTTGACCAGGGACATTTCATCTCATCTTCTCTGGCCCTCAGACTGGAATTTACATCATTGGCTTCTCTGGTTTTCAGGTCCTTGGACTCAGGCTGACGTATACTACATGTGTTTCTGGGTCTCCAGCTTATGGAAGTCACCTTGTCTAACATCTAAGCCTCTGTAATTGAATGAGCCAATTTCTT
Organism: Cervus canadensis; assembly: GCF_019320065.1. Taxonomy (NCBI): domain Eukaryota; kingdom Metazoa; phylum Chordata; class Mammalia; order Artiodactyla; family Cervidae; genus Cervus; species Cervus canadensis. The sequence continues at coordinate 63,242,008 of NC_057398.1, read as the reverse complement.
ATAATAAATTTCTCTCTCTCTCTCTCCATATATAATATTGATTCTGTTCCTCTGGAGACATCTGACTAGTATAGAAAGTGTTCCTTCCTTTTCTATTTTTGAAAGAGTTGTGAAAAATAGGGATAAATTCTTGAAATAGTAAGAATTCTCCAGTGACGCCATCTGGCCCTGTAGTGGTGTTTTCTTTGGGGGGGAGTTTTTGAATTACTAATTCTATTTCTACACTTAATACAAGTCTATTCATTTTTTTTTCTTTTTTATATGTCAGATTTGTGCTCTTCCAGCAATGTTTCATTTTATCAAGATTATTTAATATATGTTAGCATACAGTTGCTCATGGTATTCCCTTATAAACATTTTTGTCTCTGTAAATTCAATTGTGTAATCTCCTTTGCCATTTGTGATTTTAATACTTTGTTCTTTTTTCTTGGTCAGTATACCTTAAAGTTTTTCAATTTTGTCAGTATTTTTGTAATTGATTTTCTCTATTTGTTTATCTTCTTTTTTAAAATTTTCTCTCTACTGTTTATCACTGACATTTTCTCTTTAATGCTTGATTCAATCCAGATTTTTCTTTTATTGTTCTATTTTTCAAGATGTAAGTTTATATTACTAATTTCGGATCTTTTTTCTCTCTCTTTTTAAAATAGACATTTATAGCCATTAATTACTTTCTAAAAGCATTCATCTCAGAGTATTGTCTAGCTTCCCTTGTTTCTTCTTTTTTTGTTATTTAGGAATATGTTAATTTTCACATATTTGTAAATATCCTACATTTTATCCTGTAATTAAAAAAAATTAATTACAGTAGATTGGATAACATTCTTTGTATGATATTGTATTAAACATACATATACATATGCATATGCATTGGGCATTCCTGGTGGCTCAGAAGGTAAAGAATCTGCCTGCAATGCAGGAGACCTGCATTTGATTTGTGGGTTAGGGAGAGCCCATGGAAAAGGGAATGACTACCTATTCCAGTATTCTTGCTGGGAGAATATCATGGACAGAGGAGCCTGGTGGGCTCCAGTCCATGGGGTTGCAAAGAGTCAGACATGACTGAGTGATTAATATACACATACACATGTATATGTATTAGGCCACCAGACAATTTGGTTATCTTTGCAATTATGTCATTTAAAAAATTCAACATTGAATGTACATCTTAGGTAGAGACATAATTGTCATGTTATCCTGATAGACTGAGCATTTTCTCATAAAAAAAAAACAAAAACAAATTTCTCTTTTTTCCTCCATTGACAGTTTTGTCTTACAGAATGTTTTGTCTAATATTGCTGTAACCATCCACATCTGTTGATTATTTATTTTGTGATAACCCATTGATATTTCAGATTTTCTTTCCTTCCCATTCTGCTTCCAATATTGTGTCCTAGTAAATGGGGAAGTTTACTGTGGCCTTGTGGTAGCAGGGAAGGCTATTTTAGATTTATGTAGTATTATGTGAATCCTTATGAGTCTTAATGACAATAATGCCCCTTGTCTGGCTGTTCAATACATGTTCTGTGGGCTTCTGTTGTGCATCTACAGAACTCAAGATACTTTCACTTTCAATTAGCTCTTGAGATGGTCTCCTCTTTGCTGATGGACTCGCATCTCAAGTATCACTGTTATTTCCCCTTGAGGTCTGCCTGTGACACTCTTATTCAATGCTTCACCTGATAACTCAATCCTTTAGTAGTTTTCTACAAGTGTGCTGTCCTCCGTTACAGTGAACCATCTCATGTTCACTAACTGCCTTGTAGGCTACCCACTCCTCTATTCTTGGGTTTCCCTTGCAGCTCAGCTAGTAAAGAATCTGCCTGCAATGCAGGAGACCTGGGTTGAATCCTTGGGTCGGGAAGATCCCCTGGAGAAGGGAAAGGCCACCCACTCCAGTATTCTGGCCTGGAGAATTCCATGAACTACAGTCCATGGGGTCACAAAGAGTTGGACAGGACTGAGCGACTTTCACTTTCATAGCTTTGTAACCTGTCACTTCAAATAGCACGCTGACACTGTGGTACACTTTGTGTCTTGGAAACCATACCCAGACACCAATTTTATTCTGATATTCTGCCATGTTAGGGGGGAAAAGGTTATATATAAAGAAAGTGAGAATGAGGGAGGAAGGAAAGAAGGAAGTTAGGAAGAGGAGAAAGGAAAGAATTGGGGGTGGGAGTTAGAGAGGGACAGAAGGAGAAGGGGAGGGAGGAGAAAGAAAAACCAATTTGTTCTCAGCTTCTTCAGGTTCCCTCCTTAGGTACTTTGGCTCAGAATTAGGAAGTCTTGAATAACCATAAGTTCTCACTGCCTGTTTTATCTACTTTGATCATTTTCTTATTCCAAAGTTTGGGCTTTTTCCTCTTTATCAACTGTTCAAAGCTTCAATATGTCATATTCTCCTTCATCTCAGTCATTATCTAGCATCCCTTCCTTAAGATTCTATAGAAATAGTTTTTGGAGCTAGTAATGAAGAGATGTTAATAATAAAACACATGGGGTTTCAGACATTATTGACATTTTAATAAATTAGATCACAAATTATCACTGCAGATTTTTACTGTACTTTTATTTTTTATTTTTTTTTAAATTTATTTATTTTTTTTTCAGTGGGTTTTGTCATACATTGACATGAATCAGCAATAGATTTACACGTATTCCCCATCCCGATCCCCCCTCCCCCCTCCCTCTCCACCCGATTCCTCTGGGTCTTCCCAGTGCACCAGGTTCGAGCACTTGTCTCATGCATCCCACCTGGCCTGGTGACCTGTTTCACCATAGATAATATACATGCTGTTCTTTCGCAACATCCCACCCTCACCTTCTCCCACAGAGTTCAAAAGTCTGTTCTGTACTTCTGTGTCTCTTTTTCTGTTTTGCATATAGGGTTATCGTTAATACCTTTCTAAATCCATATATATGTGGTTAGTATGGCTGTAATGTTCTTTATCTTCTGGCTTACTTCACTCTGTATAAGGGGCTCCAGTTTCATCCATCTCATTAGGACTATTTCAAATGAATTCTTTTTTGACGGCTGAGTAAAATTCCATGGTGTATATGTACCACAGCTTCCTTATCCATTCATTCTGCTGATGGGCATCTAGGTTGCTTCCATGTCCTGGCTATTATAAACAGTGCTGTGATGAACATTGGGGTGCACGTGTCTCTTTCAGATCTGGTTTCCTCAGTGTGTATGCCCAGAGTGGTATTGCTGGGTCATATGGCAGTTCTATTTCCAGTTTTTTAAGAAATCTCCACACTGTTCTCCATAGTGGCTGTACTAGTTTGCATTCCCACCAACAGTGTAAGAGGGTTCCCTTTTCTCCACACCCTCTCCAGCATTTATTGCTTGTAGACTTTTGGATAGCAGCCATCCTGACTGGCGTGTAATGGTACCTCATTGTGGTTTTGATTTGCATTTCTCTGATAATGAGTGATGTTGAGCATCTTTTCATGTGTTTGTTAGCCATCTGTATGTCTTCTTTGGAGAAATGTCTGTTTAGTTCTTTGGCCCATTTTTTGATTGGGTCATTTATTTTTCTGGAATTGAGCTGCAGGAGTTGCTTGTATATTTTTGAGATTAATCCTTTGTCTGTTGCTTCATTTGCTATTATTTTCTCCCAATCTGAGGGCTGTCTTTTCACCTTGCTTATAGTTTCCTTTGTAGTGCAAAAGCTTTTAAGTTTCATTAGGTCCCATTTGTTTAGTTTTGCTTTTATTTCCAATATTCTGGGAGGTGGGTCATAGAGGATCTTGCTGTGATTTATGTCGGAGAGTGTTTTGCCTATGTTCTCCTCTAGGAGTTTTATAGTTTCTGGTCTTACATTTAGATCTTTAATCCATTTTGAGTTTATTTTTGTGTATGGTGTTAGAAAGTGTTCTAGTTTCATTCTTTTACAAGTGGTTGACCAGCTTTCCCAGCACCACTTGTTAAAGAGGTTGTCTTTTTTCCATTGTGTATCCTTGCCTCCTTTGTCAAAGATAAGGTGTCCATAGGTTCGTGGATTTATCTCTGGGCTTTCTATTCTGTTCCATTGATCTATATTTCTGTCTTTGTGCCAGTACCATACTGTCTTGATGACTGTGGCTTTGTAGTAGAGTCTGAAGTCAGGCAGGTTGATTCCTCCAGTTCCATTCTTCTTTCTCAAGATTACTTTGGCTATTCGAGGTTTTTTGTATTTCCATACAAATTGTGAAATTATTTGTTCTAGTTCTGTGAAAAATACCGTTGGTAGCTTGATAGGGATTGCATTGAATCTATAGATTGCTTTGGGTAGAATAGCCATTTTGACAATATTGATTCTTCCAATCCATGAGCATGGTATGTTTCTCCATCTGTTTGTGTCCTCTTTGATTTCTTTCATCAATGTTTTATAGTTTTCTATGTATAGGTCTTTTGTTTCTTTAGGTAGATATATTCCTAAGTATTTTATTCTTTTTGTTGCAATGGTGAATGGTATTGTTTCCTTAATTTCTCTTTCTGTTTTTTCATTGTTAGTATATAGGAATGCAAGGGATTTTTTTGTGTTAATTTTGTATCCTGCAACTTTACTATATTCATTGATTAACTCTAGTAATTTTCTGGAAGAGTCTTTAGGGTTTTCTATGTAGAGGATCATGTCGTCTGCAAACAGTGAGAGTTTCACTTCTTCTTTTCCTATCTGGATTCCTTTTACTTCTTTTTCTGCTCTGATTGCTGTGGCCAAAACTTCCAACACTATGTTTAATAGTAGTGGTGAGAGTGGGCACCCTTGTCTTGTTCCTGACTTTAAGGGAAATGCTTTCAATTTTTCACCATTGAGGGTGATGCTTGCTGTGGGTTTGTCATATATAGCTTTTATTATGTTGAGGTATGTTCCTTCTATTCCTGCTTTCTGGAGAGTTTTAATCATGAATGGGTGTTGAATTTTGTCAAAGGCTTTCTCTGCATCTATTGAGATAATCATATGGTTTTTATCTTTCAATTTGTTAATGTGGTGTATTACATTGATTGATTTGCGGATATTAAAGAATCCTTGCATTCCTGGGATAAAGCCCACTTGGTCGTGGTGTATGATTTTTTTAATATGTTGTTGGATTCTGTTTGCTAGAATTTTGTTAAGGATTTTTGCATCTATGTTCATCAGTGATATTGGCCTGTAGTTTTCTTTTTTTGTGGCATCTTTGTCTGGTTTTGGAATTAGGGTGATGGTGGCCTCATAGAATGAGTTTGGAAGTTTACCTTCTTCTGCAATTTTCTGGAAGAGTTTGAGTAAGATAGGTGTTAGCTCTTCTCTAAATTTTTGGTAGAATTCAGCTGTGAAGCCATCTGGTCCTGGGCTTTTGTTTGCTGGAAGATTTTTGATTACAGTTTCGATTTCCTTGCTTGTGATGGGTCTGTTAAGATCTTCTATTTCTTCCTGGTTCAGTTTTGGAAAGGTTATACTTTTCTAAGAATTTGTCCATTTCATCCAAGTTGTCCATTTTATTGGCATAGAGCTGCTGGTAGTAGTCTCTTATGATCCTTTGTATTTCAGTGTTGTCTGTTGTGATCTCTCCATTTTCATTTCTAATTTTGTTAATTTGGTTCTTCTCTCTTTGCTTCTTAATGAGTCTTGCTAATGGTTTGTCAATTTTGTTTATTTTTTCAAAAAAACAGCTTCTAGCTTTGTTGATTTTTGCTATGGTCTCTTTAGTTTTTTTTTTTTTTTTTTTTTTCTGTCTGTACAATTTTTTTTTTTTTTTCATACATTGATATGAATCAGCCATGGATTTACATGTATTCCCAATCCCGATCCCCCCTCCCACCTCCCTCTCCACCCGATTCCTCTGGGTCTTCCCAGTGCACCAAGCCCGAGCACCTGTCTCATGCATCCCACCTGGGCTGGTGATCTGTTTCACCATAGATAGTATACATGCTGTTCTTTTGAAATATCCCACCCTCACATTCTCCCACAAAGTTCAGAAGTCTGTTCTGTATTTCTGTGTCTCTTTTTCTGTTTTGCATATAGGGTTATCGTTATCACCTTTCTAAATTCCATATATATGTGTTAGTATGCTGTAATGTTCTTTATCTTTCTGGCTTACTTCACTCTGTATAATGGGCTCCAGCATAAAAGCAAAACTAAACAAATGGGACCTAATGAAATCTCTTTAGTTTCTTTTGCATTTATTTCTGCCCTAATTTTTTTTTTTTAATTTTTTTTTCTTTTTTTTTTTTATTTCAACTACAGAGGGCAGGTCTTTATTCCCAATCCCGATCCCCCCTCCCACCTCCCTCTCCACCCGATTCCTCTGGGTCTTCCCAGTGCACCAAGCCGGAGCACTTGTCTCATGCATCCCACCTGGGCTGGTGATCTGTTTCACCATAGATAGTATACATGCTGTTCTTTTGAAATATCCCACCCTCACATTCTCCCACAAAGTTCAAAAGTCTGTTCTGTATTTCTGTGTCTCTTTTTCTGTTTTGCATATAGGGTTATCGTTATCACCTTTCTAAATTCCATATATATGTGTTAGTATGCTGTAATGTTCTTTATCTTTCTGGCTTACTTCACTCTGTATAATGGGCTCCAGCTTCATCCATCTCATTAGGACTGGTTCAAATGAATTCTTTTTAATGGCTGAGTAATATTCCATGGTGTATATGTACCACAGCTTCCTTATCCATTCATCTGCTGATGTCTGCCCTAATTTTTAAGATTTCTTTCCTTCTGCTAACCCTGGGGTTCTTCATTTCTTCCTTCTCTAATTGCTTTAGGTGTAGAGTTAGGTTATTTATTTGGCTTTTTTCTTGTTTCTTGATGTAAGCCTGTAATGCTATGAACCTTCCCCTTAGCACTGCTTTTACAGTGTCCCATAGGTTTTGGGTTGTTGTGTTTTCATTTTCATTCATTTCTATGCATATTTTGATTTCTTTTTTGATTTCTTCTATGATTTGTTGGTTATTCAGAAGCGTGTTATTTAGCCTCCATATGTTTGCATTTTTAACAATTTTTTTCCTGTAATTGAGATGTAATCTTACTGCACTGTGGTCAGAAAAGATGACTGGAATGATTTCAATTTTTTTGAATTTTCCAAGACCAGATTTATGGCCCAGGATGTGGTCTATTCTGGAGAAGGTTCCGTGTGCACTTGAGAAAAAGGTGAAGTTGATTGTTTTGGGGTGAAATGTCCTATAGATATCAATCAGGTCTAGCTGGTCCATTGTGTCATTCAAGGTTTGTGTTTCCTTGTTAATTTTCTGTTTAGTTGATCTATCCATAGTTGTGAGTGGGGTATTAAAGTCTCCCACTATTATTGTGTTAGTATTAATTTCCTCTTTCATACTTGTTAGCGTTTGCCGCACATATTGTGGTGCTCCTATGTTGGGTGCGTATATATTTATAATTTTACTGTACTTTTAAAATAATTCATTTTTCATTAACTCTTGTCCAAAATGTCACTGACACACTCTAGTATTTAAGGAGATAGATAAGCAGTATAAATTTGCACACCAAATAACTGGATATTCATAATATTAATAAATAAATGATTATGTATTTGAAACAATTTTTATATTTATTTTTGATGTCCAGGCAATTTGACAGTCATTGAGATGATGTTTATTCAGATTTTAATCATTACATATATGGTCTTTATCTTCTTTGTTTTCATTTATTTTTCTATTGTTCAACCTATTGTGAAGCACACTGTTAATTTTATATAAATAAATAGTAATTTTTAATATGGTAAAAATACTACATATAGTGTCTTATATGGCTATATATGGTTATGTAATATCTAATCTATATATAGAGAGAGATAATATTTATATATGATATAGTGTTTCAGTTTATATAACAATTCCAGCTGTGTTTTTTTTTTTATAACCTACATTATTCTTAATTACTGAATGATTTTGTTCAAATATGGGAAGGATTTGACATTTTCATTTTTCTCACAAAACTTTTTACTTAAAAAGTAGATTATAATTATTTGAAGACAATCTACTCAGAATCTGTACCAAAGAATGACTTTTATTTTGAAGTTTAAAATTGCAACTAGCTTCTAATAAAAATTTGAACAGTAATAACAGTAATAAGAATAGAAAATTTGAGTTCAAATTTTTAAGCCACAATGGAAATCTGTAATATTGCCCCCAAATTTAATCAAGTAACATTTAAAATTTTAAGTTTTTACTGTATTTTCTACTTGTGCTTTAGTAGGACTATGGTACTATGCACCAAGAGGTTGAGGTTTATGCAGGTAAGTACTATAACTTTATTTATGATACTTGAGAGGAAAATGTAAATATTATTGAAAAAATATATAATATGCAAATGTCTATAACTGGAGTAAGATTACTTTTTATAGTTTAGAACTTAATAAAAATCAAGATCTTTATATATTTAAAAAGCTCACAGTCCACAGGGAAATATATATATTTCTTTATTGTTCTTTAGTCCCTGCTGCTACTGCTAAGTCACTTCAGTCGTGTCCGACTCTGTGTGACCCCATAGACCGCAGCCCACCAGGCTCCCCCGTCCCTGGGATTCTCCAGGCAAGAACACTGGAGTGGGTTGCCGTTTCGTTCTCCGATGCATGAAACTGAAGTCGCTCAGTCGTGTCTGACTCTTAGCGACCCCATGGACTGCGGCCTACCAGGTTCCTCCGTCCATGGGATTTTCCAGACAATAGTACTGGAGTGGGGTGCCATTGCCTTCTCCTTCTTTAGTCACTAAGTAGTGTCCAAATCTTTTGCAAACGCATAGACTGTAGCCTGCCAGGTTCCTCTGTCCATGGGATTTCCCAGGCAAGTGTACTAGAGTGGGTTGCCATACCCTTCTCCAGGGGATCTTACCCACCCAGGACTTGAACTCGTGTCTCCTGCACTGGCAGGCAGTTTCTTTACTACTGAGCCACCAGGGAAGCTCACATATTTCATTCAGTTCAGTTCAGTTGCTCAGTCGTGTCCAACTGTTTGTAATCCCATGAATCGCAGCACGCCAGGCCTCCCTGTCCGTCACCAACTCCCAGAGTTTACTCAAACCCATATCCATCTAGTCGGTGATGCCATCCAAACATCTCATCCTCTGTCGTCCCCCTCTCCTCCTGCCCCCAATCCCTCCCAGCATCAGAGTCTTTTCCAATGACTCAATTCGTCACATGAGGTGGCCAAAATATTGGAATTTCAGCTCCATCATCAGTCCTTCCAATGAACACCCAGGACTGATCTCCTTTAGGATGGACTGGTTGGATCTCCTTGCAGCCCGAGGGACTCTCAAGAGTCTTCTCCAACATCACAGTTCAAAAGCATCAATTTTTTGGTGCTCAGCTTTCTTCACAGTCCAACTCTCACATCCGTACATAACGACTGGAAAAACCATAGCCTTGACCAGACGGACCTTTGTTGGCAAAGTAATGTCTCTGCTTTCTAATATGCTATCTAGGTTGGTCATAACTTTCCTTCTGAGGAGTAAGTGTCTTTTAATTTCATGGCTGCTGTCACCATCTGCAGTGATTTTGGAGCCCAAAAAAATACAGTCTGACACTGTTTCCACTGTTTCCCCATCCATTTGCCATGAAGTGATGGGACCAGGTGCCATGATCTTAGTTTTCTGAATGTTAAGCTTTAAGCCAACTTTTTCCCTTTCCTCTTTCACTTTCATCAAGAGGCTTTTTAGTTCTTCACTTTCTGCCATAAGGGTGCTAACATATTTCATTAGACAAATGATAATGAAATCTTCACATTCCCAGGGGAGATGTGAAGAGACACAATTGGTATATCCAAAATGTCTAATTCCAAAGAAAAGAAATAAGGTTAAAATCTCTTTGAAAAATAGGTTGGTGAGAAATTTAAACTGAATTCCATCTCAGATATTTATACAAGAATATATAACAAAAGGAAAGGAAATCTGGGAAACTACTAAGATGTGAAAAAGGAATTACAAGACTGAGACAGAACTATTACTGCATCAGGTGTATTAAAATTATATATAGCATTGAAACTACTTGGATTCAGTTCAGTTCAGGTCAGTTGCTCAGTCATGTCAGACTCTTTGTGACCCCATGGACTACAGCACGCCAGGCCTCCCTGTCCATCACCAACTCCCGGAGTCCACCCAAACCCATGTCCATTGAGTTGGTGATGCCATCCAACCATCTCATCCTCTGTCATCCTCTTCTCCTCCTGCCCTTTATCTTTCCCAACGTCAGGGTTTTTTCTAGTGAGTCAGTTCTTTGCATCAGGTAGTCAAAGTATTGGAGTTTCAGCTTCAGCATCAGTCCTTCCAATGAATATTCAGGACTGTTTTGCTTGAGGATGGACTGGTTGGATCTCCTTGAAGTCCAAGGGACTCTCAAGAGTCTTCTCCAACACCACAGTTAAAAAGCATCAATTTTTCAGCACTCAGCTTTCTTTGTAGTCCAACTCTCATATCCATACATGACCACTGGAAAAACCATAACCTTGACTAGATGGACCTTTCTTGGGAAAGTAATGTCTCTGCTTTTTAATATGCTGTCTAGGTTGGACAAAACTTTTCTTCCAAGGAGCAAGTGTCTTTTAATTTCATGGCTGCAGTCACCATGTGCAGTGATTTTGGAGCCCCCCAAAACAGTCTGTCACTGTTTCCACTGTTTCCCCATCTATTTGCCATGAAGTGATGGGATCAGATGCCATGATCTTAGTTTTCTGAATGTTGAGCTTTAAGCCAACTTTTTCACTCTCCTCTTTCACTTTCATCAAGAGGTTCTTTAGTTCTTACTACTTGGATTACCACAGTAATTAGAATTACTTGAAACTTAATCATTTTAATTATTTCAGTGAGAAGTTAGTGTTTGCTTGACCAAAACTGATCTCCAAGAAGCTGACCTCCAGAGAAAGAAGTTGGCTTGGGCAAAGCCCTGGAGAAAGAAATCACAGTCTAGTGTTCAGGCAATTGCTTCTGGTCCAGAGGAAGAGCTGGACTAAGGCTCCTGATTCTGCTAAGGAGAGGTTTGTGCTTTTCAATTTGAAATACTGGGCCAGCAGGATAGGACTGGAGTCACAATTTTGCTCTATCACATTGCTATTATATCTTGACCCAGATCCCACAAAGAGGATCTGCTCTTGCCACTTCGAGAATCTTGTGGAGGAAGAATGAGCATCCCCCACCTAGATTGTGATGTCATGCCCTGCTGGCCATCTGGGTGTATGCTAGGTGATCATGGACCAACACACCTGCTCCTGCTTATATCCCTGTGAGTTTCCCAATGAGCACTCTTTCCACAGGCCCGGCAGTTAGCTCTTGACTATTGCTTTTCTTTTTGGGAAAGTCAGCTCCACAGTAAAGAAAAACTATATCCCATTCTTCGGGAAAAGTCTCCCCAGGTGACTCAGTGGTAAAGAAACCACCTGCCAATGCAACAGACGGGGGTTTTAGCCTCGGGTCAGGAAGATCCCCTGGAGAAGGAAATGACGACCTACCCAGTATGCTTGCTTGAAAAATCCCATGGACAGAGGAGCTTAGCAGGTTGCATTCCATGGGGTCACAAAGAGTTGGTCATGACTTAGCGACTAAACAACAACAAACAACAATTCTTTGAGAAAATAAGAATTTTTTTCTTTTTGTTTGTTTAGGCCAATTTGGCCACTTAGAATTGACAGAGCATCAATGTTATATTGTTATTCTTTCTTCTCCATATATATATATACATACATACATATATATATATATATATATATATTTAAGGGCATTTAATTCTTATAACAAAATATTTTATTAAAATAACAAAAGCTACAAAGTTTACCTGATGGTATTGTTCTTGACCATGGCAAACCAATCTTTAATATTCTAGTATCGATGTCTAAGGGCAGCTAACTCAACTACAGGTTTACAATGAGTTGAAAAACTAATTCAGTTTCTTATACAATAATTACTGATTGCTATATGCAGTATGATCACATACCTACAGATGTTAGGCCTATAGTAAAGATATTATTTAATCAGAGATATCCAAGGCCCACCAGATAATTGCACCTGACCTGAGATATGACAACATAGTAGATATCAAGCACTTTTAGATGAAAAGGAGTCTTATTCCCAACAGACAAATAGCAAGTATAAAGGAAGCATATGGAAACATGACAGGCAGAAGAGAATGAAATAAGGCATTGTCTTGATTAAAGAAGGTAAAGAGAATTTTTGTACAACTTGAAGCTGGAGAATTTGATTGGGGTCAGGTCAGGTGGCTTATAAGTCAAATTGGGGAACTGTGAATCAACCTAACAGTTGAAACCATTCTAAGGAGCAAATAATTATAATTAGGGGGATGGCATGGTTTATATGACATTGAAAATATCTCTCCAAAAAGGTTGTAGAGAATTCGGGATAGATGCAGTTATGTGTTGCATTCAGTGGTCCAAATGACAGATAATAATAATAGCTTGGGCAAGGGTTATAATGATACAGTCAGTAAGGACTGATCTGAACAGGGTTATTTACGGTGTTGTACGTACCTGCTGATAATTGGATATAGAAGAAGAGTAGGAAAGTAATTCAAGAAGGACTCACACCATTGGATGTTTGGTGGGACCACTCACTGACATCAAGGATACTGGAAAATGCATAGGATTTGAGGGCAAAAGATGATGAGACCTGTTTTGAGTTTATTAATTTGCAGTGTTTTGTGACATACATGGTCAGTTTTATGCATCTATCAGGAGCACAGAAGAGTCATCTATACTGGTGGCACACATGTTACAGTTACTTTCAAAGTTTACTATAAATAATCATTAGAAGTAACTATGGATTATGTAAGCAGAAGTATGGTTTTATTGGGAAGATTTTTATTAACTCACATTTCCTCAAATATTTCCACAGAACCAGGCTTAGAAAACAATCAAGAGCAAAGAATGCAGGTGGCCAGCTGAAAGCAAAAATCTCATCCAGAGCCCATCTAGTGAGACTGTTTATATGCTCCATCTCATTCACCGCCAGCCCCTCTGTGTGACGGGATATTGCATGCATTTGTGCTAAGTCTTCAATCATGTGACCCTATGACTGTGACCCTATGACATGTGACCCTATGACATGACCCCATGGGATTCTCCAGGCAAGAATACCAGAGAGGGTCATCATTTCCTCCTCCAGGGGATCTTTCCTGACCCTGGGATTGAAAGCACATCTCCTGCATTGCAGGCAGATTCTTTACCTCTGAGCCACCAGGAAACCCCCCACAGGATATTAGATGCAGCTAAAGGTGTTGCCAGCACGGCTTCTGCTGTTAGAACCACAGAGAAGGGGCTGCAGCTGACCCACTGCTACCAGGAAAATGAATCCTGACTGTGAGAGATGATTTGTCTTCCTAGTTGGAGATTTAAACTCTGCTAGGCATGAGCATCTGATGATACAGCCTACAACATATGCTTGAGCTGGAAAAGTACATCTCTGTAGCTTCTCTGAGCCCAACCTCATCTCATGCTGTGGCGAATTCCTCACTTGTAGGAATGGGTTTCAGACAATGAGCAACCAACAGTGTGACAAGTGTCCAGATCAATCTAGTCATTACACTAACCACGTAACAGATTTAAGAAATCTCTTAGGACATATAGATTGAGAAAATGAAAAGAATTCTACTTAAAAGTGAATCTATTTAATTATTAATATTTCCATATGGCAAAAAAAGACTCAGAAATTTCAGTTGTGCATCTTCCTAATTTTTACCCCTATGTGTTCTTGTGGTGTTTGTTTAACTTGATATCCTGGGTCTACCTTGCCATGCTCATTTTCTTGCTGGAGTATAGTAAGAAGTTACAAGAATTTCCTGGAGCTCTAGTGGTTAGGACTCTATCTTCTAATGTGGGAGGCATGGGTTCAATCCCCGGACTGGGAACTAAAATCCCGCATACTGTAGGGTGTTATCAAAAACTAAAAAAAAAAATTATGCATACCCGCAGTTTCCCTCATGAGCGCTCTTTTTGGAGAATACTCTGCGTGGAAGCATTATCTTGTTTGGTAAGACAGAACTTAAGTGGTGAACTACTCCTGCTCTAGACCAAGGGTTAAAAAAAAATTATTGGGTAAATTAAAAGCAAATGTAAAATATTATTGGAGTGAATTGTCATTTTTGGCATGGTCTAGCTGCTATGGATTAAATTGAGTCTCCTCAAATTCAGATATTGGAACCTTAGCCCCCCAGCCCATGTGATGCACTGGACAGAGGCCTTTAAGTAGGTTAGTAAGGCCAAATGAGGTCCTAAAGGCCATCTTTGATCCAGTAAAATTGGTGCCCGTAAAGAAGAGGAAGAGGGGCACTCCTGGTGGCTCAGTGGTAAAGAATTTGCCTGCCAGTGCAGGGGACATGGGTTCAATCCCTGGTCCAGGAAGATCTCACATGCTGCAGAGCAACTAAGCTCATGTACCACAACAACTGGGTCTGGGCTCTAGAGCCTGGCAGTCACAACTACTGAGCCCTCACACCGCAACTACCGAAGCCTGAATGCCTAGAGCCTGTGTGCCACAAGGGAAGCCCCCATAATAAGACACCCCCATACCACAACTAGACAGTGGCCCCCCACTCTCTGCAGCTAGAGAAAAGCCTGCAGAGTGGTAAAGATTTAGAGCAGCCAAAAATAAATAAATAAAATATTTAAAGAAGAAAAAGGAGACACCAAAGCTTTCTCTCTACCATGTGAGAACACAGTTGCCTACAAGTCAAGGAAAGTGCTCACCATAGTGCAAACCAACCATGTGGATGCCTTGATCTTTGACTTCACAGCCTCCAGAACTGTGAGAAATAAATTTCTATTGTTTAAGCGACCAAGTCTACCATACTTTCTTATGGCAGCCTGAGCAGACTAATACTCTATCTGCCTTTTACTGCTTTTGTACTGTCCACAGTTTTAGGAAAACACAAGAAGACTGGAGTATATTTCAACTCTGAAGGGCTAAAGGAGAGCTACCAAGATTGTTGGGCTTCCCAGGTGGCTCAGTGGTAAAGAATCTGTCAGCCAATGCAGGAGACGTGGGTTTGATCCGTGGGTGGGGAAATACCCTGGAAAAGCAAATGGTAACTCACTCCAGTCTTCTTGCCTGAAAAATTCCGCAGATAGAGGAGCCTAGTGGGCTACAGTCTTCGGGGTCACAAAAGAGTAGAACATGACTTATTGACTGAGAATGAGCGTATCAAGATCATAGGCTACCAAGTTTATCGTTAGCGTTGTGATGATGTTTGAAGAATTTTTTATGAGTGCATAGAATAAAAATGACCTGTATTAAACAAAGAAAAACATTTTTACTTATAACATTGATAGATATGTATGTATAATTTTTCTGAATTCTAATGCAACAGTGAATTTTATACACTATTAGAAATAGGTCAGCTATTTATATTAGACAGAATTTATTACTGAGAATATTTAGTGAGAACTTGGTTATAGAGTGCCAAGATTCACTGGATCATCGAAAAAGGAAGAGAGTTCCAGAAAAACATCTATTTCTGCTTTATTGACTACGCCAAAGCCTTTGACTGTGTGGATCACAATAAACTGTGGAAAATTCTGAAAGAGATGGGAATACCAGACTACCTGACCTACCTCTTGAGAAATCTATATGCAAGTCAGGAAGCAACAGTTAGAACTGGACATGGAACAACAGACTAGTTCCAAACAGGAAAAGGAGTATGTTAAGGATGTATATTGTTTCTTTAACTTATATGCAGAGTACATCATGAGAAACACTGGGCTGGATGAAGCACAAACTGGAATCAAGATTGCTGGGAGAAATATCAATAACCTCAAATATACAGATGACACCACCCTTATGGCAGAAAGTGAAGAAGAACTAAAGAGCTTCCTGATGAAAGTGAAAGAGGAGAGTGAAAAAGTTGGCTTAACGCTTAACATTCAGAAAACTAAGATCATGGCATCTGGTCCCATCACTTCATGGCAAATAGATGGGGAAACAATGGAAACAGTGGCAAACTTTATTTTGGGGGGCCCCAAAATCACTGCAGATGGTGACTGCAGAAATTAAAAGATGCTTATTCATTGGAAGGAAAGTTATGACCAACTTAGCATATTAAAAACCAGAGACATTACTTTGTCAACAAAGGTCTGTCTAGTCAAGGCTATGGTTTTTCCAGTGGTCATGTATGGATGTGAGAGTTAGACTATAAAGGAAGCTGAGCACCGAAGAATTGATGCCTTTGAAGAGTGGTTTTGGAGAAGACTCTTGAGAGTCCCCTGGATGCAAGGAGATTCAACCAGTCCATCCTAAAGGAAATCAGTCTTGAATATTCATTGGAAGGACTGATGCTGAAGCTGAAACTCCAAAACTTTGGCCACCTCATGCGAAGAGATGCTCACTAGAAAAGACCATGATGCTGGGAAAGATTGAAGGCAGGAGAAGGGGACGACAGAGGATGAGATGGTTGGATGGTGTCACTGACTCAATGGACAAGAGTTTGAGTAAACTCCGGGAGTTGGTGATGGACAGGGAGGCCTGGCGTGCTGTGATTTATGGGGTCACAAAGAGTAGGACATGACTGAGCGACTGAAGTGAACTGAACTGGTTATATATGCTAATAGTAAAGTGATTACAATGTATGAAAATCTTCTATTATCCATGTGTGGGACATATAGTGCCATGAATATATTGAGTTTGCTTTCTTTTATCTTTGTATATATTAATTTGCAAATATATATTTGCACTTTGAAAAGAAATTGCACATTTGCTAATACTTTTTCAAGAAAATGGTGACTTTTAAAAATCTGCTGTCAATTACTCATGTGTGTATAATTTGCTTAATCGTTTCCAATTCTTTGAAACTCCATGAAAAGTAGCCTGCCAGGCTCCTGTGTCTATGGGATTTCCCAGGCAAGAATACTGGAGTGGATTGCCATTCCTTTTTCTAGGGGATAATCCAAACCTAGGGATTAGACCCTCATCTCCTGCATTGTATGCAGATTCTTTATCTTCTGAGCCACCTAGAAAGCCTAATTACTCATACTTAACAAAACATACTGTATATTTTCTGTGAATTTCAAATTTTAAAAAATGGGTTTCTCAAAACAAACTAAGATCTTGTCAGAGAAAAGCAGCAATAATCATTAATAGCTTTAAATTTTGTTAGAAATATTTGGTTATATTATCTGTGACCAAAATTTTGCCCTTCTTTCCCAATATCTTTTCTCAGTTTTTCCATCTATGGAATATAAATAAAACATAATTAAATATGGAAAAACTGAGGTATGTATTATTGTATTTAAGTAAGATATCTTTAGGGTCGCTAATGTCATCTATATAACATTAAAATTTTTTGTGTCTTGCCTGTGAGGAATATCAATTGATTCATGGAAGAACAGCAAATAAACTGATGATTCTATCCACACATGTACAAAGATTTAACAAATATTGTATTTTAAATATTATTGCATGTATATATTTATAATACAAATTTTAAATAAATTTAAATAAGTAAAACAATATAAAGTTTAAGAAAATTAATCTTCTTTATAATTTTCAATAATTTTTTACTTTTGCAAACTAGATTGAAAGTATTTCTTATTTTTCTAATTAATGTTTAATTATATGTATTAATGTGCTTTGGGCAATAATATGAGTAAATTCATGAATTGTTACATTGGTTCAATTACAACTTTTCTTGGAACTCAATTAGAATTTATCAAAAAGGAGTAACTGTACTGGACAATGTCTGTAGATTTTTCTATACTGAATCTTTGGTTTGGTTTGGAGGTTGAAGAAAAGCTACTGGAAAGATAAAATTTGTGTGGGAAAAAAGTAAGATGACTACATTTCAAATATATTTGCATGATAATTTTAATCAATCAATGGTATCCTATTCTATATCAGTATTGGGTTTGATTCTAAACATGATTTCACCCCCATTTACCATCTTGCTGGGGCTTCTCCTTTGCCTTTGGACATGAGGTATCTTTTTTTGGTGGGATCCAACATTCTTCTGTCAATAGTTGGCCGGCAGTGAGTTGTAATTTTGAAGTTTTCACAGGAGAAGATGAAGCACCTCCTTCTACTCCACCATCTTAAGGGAAGGATGATTCTATAAGAAACTTACAATAATCTGTCAATTAAAATTTAACTTTAGAGAGCCACTATTTTTTTTAGTTCCTGTTATTGACTATGAAGTCCATTATCTTTTAACTGTAGAAGCTAAAGACAGATTTATTTTTCTCCTTTGCCTTGTTTTTCAGTAGCCCAAGCATGTGACCTAGACCCCACAATTCAGATTTTGATAGAATCAATATTGTGAAAAGAACAGAAGTGATGGCATCTGACTTTTGAAGGCAGAAATTGTTCTGAGTCAAATATTCAGGATCTACTAGGTTGTATTGATAACCTCCTAGAAAATGTCATAGAGAAGACCACAGAGGAATATTTGCACCGAAATAAAAGTATGTCCTTGCATGTAGATGAATTCAAACTCATCACCTTATATTATTCTTGTGAAAGTTTTGCATAAGTCCATCTTTGTTATAATGCAATGGGGTAGTATTTTAATATTTTAACTCAGAAGTTGTTTGTTCTTTCCTCCCTTAAGGGAAAAACAATGTCAGTTAATGTCCTGAATGTATTTCTTTAGTCTCAACTTGGTGTATGGTATGAAACCAGTGTTTTTTGTTTGCAAGAGCTAAACATTAAAGAAACTGAATTTTTAATACTTCCCTTTGAGAGCCAGATCTCAGTGGATTCACAGAAGAATCATTTTACTCTAGCAGAGAATTTTTAATCGAGAGATTTTTTTACTTTAATGTTAAGAACATTAGAAGCAATGAAAGCTTTCTCACTTATAGGAAATTAACAAAAGTCCTCTTGACCATAGGAAAAAAGGAGAGGAAGCAAAGAACAAGGTGGAGTCTGGGTGTGAATAGAGATAATTAGAAAGAGAGAATTAGAGGAGAAACATTTCTGCTCACTTTTCTCCTGGAATTTTGGAAGAGAGCAACTTTCAAGGGTGCTATCCACAATACAGGAAGGATTGCACTGTGGCATTTTGGAAAGAAAAGAGACCTGAAGGAGTTGTTGCCGTTTGTTGTTTAGTCATTAAATCATATCTGACTCTTTGTGACCCCAGAGATTGCAGCATGCCAGGCTTTCCTGTCCTCCATTGTCTCTTGGAGTTTGCTCAAACTCATGTCCATTGAATCGGTGATGCTATCTAACCAACTCATCCTCTGCTGTCCCCTTCTCCTTTTGCCTTCAAACTTTCCCAGCATCAGCATCTTTCCCAGTGAGCCAGCTCTTCACATCAGGTGGCCAAAGTACTGGAGCTTCAGCTTCAACATCAGTCCTTCCAATGAATATTCCATATTGATTTTCTTTAGGATTGACTGGTTTGATCTCCTTGCTGTTTGAGAGACTCTCAAGAGTCTTCTTCAGCACAATTTGAAAGCATCAATTCTTCAGCTCTCAGCCTTCTTTATGGTCCAACTCTCACATCCATACATGACTACTTGAAAAGCCATAGCTTTGACTATATAGACCTTTATTAGCAAAGTGATGTCTCTGCTTAAACACCGTCTAAGTTTTTCATAGGTTTCCTTCCATGGAGCAAACATCTTTTAATTTCATGGCTGTACTCACAGTCTACAGTGATTTTGGAACCCAAGAAGAGAAGAGAAAATACGTCACTTTTTTCACTTTTCCCCATCTGTTTGCCATGAAGTGATGGGACTGGATGCCATGATCTTTGTCTTTTGATGGTTGAGTTTTAAACCAACTTTTTCTCTCTCTTCTTTCACCCTCATCAAGAGATTTTTTAAGTTCCTCTTCTCTTTCTGCCATTGGAGAGCTATCATCTGCATATCTGTGGTTGTTGGTATTTCTCCTGGAAATCTTTATTACTGTTTGTGATTCATCTAGCCTGGCATTTAGCATGATGTACTCTGTGTAGAAGTTAAATAAGCAGGGTGACAGTTGATAGCCTTAATGTACTCATTTCCCAATTTTAAACCATTCTGTTTTTCCATGTCTGGTTCTAACTGTTGAATCTTGACCTGAATACAGGTTTCTCAGGGGACAGGTAAGATGGTTTGGTATTTCACCTTGTTTCTCATGAATTATGTACATCATGGAGAATATCCAGCTTTTCCAGAGGGAGTTCATACTGAACAACTGCTTTGGAACCCAATGAGGCCTGGAATTGGGATCAGACAAGTATAAAATATGAATTCTTTTCAGTATGATGGCCAAGGAAGGAACATGTGTTGCAGTTTCTGCAAAGAAGCCAAGATGGCTGGAAGAGAGTGGATAAGGGTACAGTCATAACAGACTAGAGGATAAAGAAAGATTCGATCTTTTAGGGTCTTTGGATCCATGGTAATTGTTTTGGTATTTGTTCTAGATAAATAGGAACTTAATGCTTACTTTTAGCAAAGGAGTTACATGATTAATTTTCATTTTAACAGAATTATAGTATTTGTTGTGTTAAATATAGAGAGAAATGGTAATGGGGAGACAGAGCAAAGCAGATACTCTTACAGTAAATCAGGTTAGAAATAGTTGGTGGTTTGGGCTAGGATATTAGCAAGGAAAGAGGTCAGAAGTAGTTGATCGCTGGTTATATTTTCTAGGTAGGGTCAAGATGGTTTTTGATTCTTTGAAAAGGAGCTCTGTGAGAAAGAGAGAAGTCAAAGATCTCTCTATCTCTCTTTTTCCTATCTGCAAAGATGGATTGTTGTTCATTGAGTCGGAGAAGAACTTAGGTAGAATCAGTTTGAGGAAATGTTGGAGTCCAAGAGGAGAATTTTGGACATGTTAAATTTAGCATGATAACTCTACTCCCAAGTGAAGTTGTTAAATAGGAATTTGTGTAGACTCTGGACAGTCTAAGGCAAAGGATCATTGTGAAAATATCAACATGAGAGTATTCAGTAGACAGATGATATTGGGATGCCATGGAAATGAGTGAATTCTCCAAGAGACTGAGTGTAGACATAAATGTGAAAAAGTTCAAGGACTGTATCTTGGAGATTTCAACTTTAAAAGTTCAAGATGATAAGAATAAACTAAAAAAAAAAAAAAAAAAAAAAGACTGAAATGCAGCGACCAGAGATATTGAAGGAAGGTCAGTTATTGTTTTGTCCTGGAAGCACTGACCATTGATTTGAGATTGACATCCCGTGTGCTCCATTGATTTATTCCACCCTCCCCAGTACCTCTACCAATAAAAATCAGCCACTAATCAATCACTAATTCTTTTACTGTCTCTGTAGTTTTACTTTTTCCAAAATGTCATGTAGTTCAAATCTTACAGTTCATAGCCTTTTCAGATTGGCTTCTTTCACTAAGCGATATGAATTAAAGGTTCCTCTATGTCCCTTTATGGCTTGGTAGTGCACTTATTTTAATCATTGGATAATAGTGTACTGTGCAGATGTTCCACAGCTTATTTATCCATTTTTCTTCTGAAGGATGACTTGGTTGCTTCCAATTTGGGGCAATTAAAAATAAAACTGCAGGTATTTCTGTGGACATACTTTTCTACCTCATTTGGGTAAATAGCAAGGAGTTCTGTTGATGAATCATATAATAATATATTTAGCTTTCTAAAAACCTGCCAAACTTTCTTCCAAAATAGCAATAAATAAGATTTCCTGTTGTTCCACATCCTCTGACCATTTGCTATTGTTAGTTTTCCTTTTTTTGGATTTTAGTCATTCTAGTAAGTGTGCAGTGTCGTTTTATTGCCTTTTAAATTTGCAATGTCCTAGGGACACAGGCTGTTGAGCATCTTTTCTTCTACTTATTTGTCATCTGTAAATTTTTAATGAGGTCTCTGTTTAGATCTTTTCCCAAAACTTTTTATTTTTTCTTACTATTGAGTTATTTGTCTATTTTCAATACCAATCCTTTATCAGATATGTCTTTTGCAAATATTTTCTCTGAGTCCGTGCTATGTCTTTCCATTATTTTAATAGTGTCTTTTGCATAGCAAAAGTTTTTAGTTTTAATGAAGTACAGCTTATCATTTTTTTTTCTTTTATAAGTTGTGCTTTTGGTGCTGTAGCTAATGCATCATTTTCAAAGTCAAGGTCAAGATTTCTCCTATATTATTTTCTAGGAGCATTGGGTTTTCCATTTTAGATTTAGGTCTGTGATCTATTTTGAGTTTACTTTTGTAAAAAGTCTAAATCTGTGTTTAGATTCACAGTTGAATGCCAAATTTGGGCACAGGAGTATTTTATGGGAACCTCCAAGACCATAGGCAAACATTAGTAATTTATTAGTAAACATTTATTAAGCACAAACCATGTGCAGAGCCCATTCTAGATGCTGACAAGGACTGGAATTTCTCCTGTTACCCAGCAGGGTATCACTCACAAAACTCCTTCATCTAATTCCATCCTACAAAGTGAAAGTGAAAATGTTAGTCACTCAGTCCTGTCCAATTTTTTGTAACCCTATGGACTGTAGCCCACAAGGCTCCTCTGCCCATGGAGTGCTCCGGGCAAGAATAATGGAGTAGATTGCTATTTCCTTCTCCATGGGATCTTCTCTGATCCAGGGGTTGAACCCAAGTCTCCTGCATTGCAGGCAGATTCTTTACCACAAGCAAAGTTGAAATCTCTGCTCTGCAGAGATGAAGGGATGGTCTGATGCTATAGCCACATATCAGAATGCTGTGGTTTGAGAATATCAATGCAGCAGATAGCTGTCCATGGTCTTTTCTTCTTCCTAGGCACAAAGTTTGACTTCACTTTACCATTCCTTTGCAGTCAGACATGGTCATAAGAACTGTTTTGGTCAATGGGGTGTAAATATAAGTGACATGAGCCACTTCTAAGTCTGGCTCATGAAATCTAAGTGATCTTTCACAATTTCTCTTTCCCACATTTACCAAGTGAATAAAGAGCATCTAAGGACTTAGAGGGACACTGGGTCAGAGATGGAAGGCATCTGCGTTCCTAATCATTGTGTATCAGATCACCACATTCATCCTGCTGACTGAATGATGTGTGAGCAAAGAATTCATATTTTAATTGAACAACAAGATACTGAAATTGTTAACTCCCAATTTAAATTTATAGTATAAAAAACATCCATCCTCCTGAAACTGTTGACTCAAACTCTAAGGAAACTCTTCCTCCCAACAAGTACAGACAATAGTTAACAAACTTCAGTAAGTAACAAACTTACATGCTTCCATAAGCTATTAAATAATATAAATGAATGAAGCACATATTGCTGAAGGCAGCTCATTCATGCCTCAGCTAAAGACACCAGGAATTGTTCAACTCTAGGTTTGTTGTTTTCTTTTGCTGTTGATGTTGTGATAATGTCAATATTTGTAAGATACTTGGGGTCCATGACTTTGGTCATCTTATTCCATACATTATTTTCAGAAGTGCTTGGCTTTTGGATGGCAATCAATATATATATTTTGTCTCTTGATAAAAGGATGATTGATTATGTGAATAGAGTGTAGAATGGAGTCAAAAAAAGACCTTTTATATTTGTCAGTTTACTCCCCTTATCCTCCTCCTAGGACATAAAAGCTATAACTTACTTATTTTTATATCTTTATAATGTTTAGAAACGCTGCTTGCATAAAACCACCAGTAAATGAGTGTTGAATAAATACTTGATAGATATTTGTTGAATTGACTTTTAGGCTTTGTCTCCTTCTATAGATGTGAAATGAATTCATCTTATATAGTCTTTTGAAATTGCTTTTGTCTGTAAATTCATATTTTCTCCTCAGAGACAAAACTCCATGATCAATGTGAGGGATTGTTTTTCATCCTCCTACAAGGTATGTCTTTTTGTCAGAATAGGAAGTACAAGTATTAGAAAGATTTTGAAGTACCAAGAGAATTGACAATAAAGTAGTTTAGTTTCTTTCTATTTTCATTAAAAGGTGATAGGCCTTAGGAGTTCATGAGACACTAAAATTAATGATGCATCCTAACTAAGTAAATGTTCAGTTTTTTTTCTTGATTGCAGTACTGTACAAAATAAAAGGAGAAGAAAAAATGATCAAATTGCTTCATATCAATTTTTTCATGAAAATAAAAATCCTCCCACTCCCTGTCAGTCATTCTCTTGTGGTCTCATTTTAGATATCAGATTTCTTCTAATATTTTGCTAATTTCCACTGGCTTTTGCACTTAATCTTATTGTGCTTTTTCTTCATATCATACATTTTTCATATAATCTCCAATTACACCTATATCTGCATTTTAAAAAACAAATCAATATGGGTTGAATAAAACTATACCAAGTAATAGATTCTAAATGAATAGAACTATGTAATGTTATAAGCTTTTAAATTGTTAGTTTATTCTTGGAAAATAGTGCTTTGTCTAGTCCTCAACATCCTGGTTTCTATCCATTCCTTACATAACCAAGTTGGAAGAATCAACTTGGCTCTTCAAATAATTCAGTACCTGGAGGAATGGATTGGCCACAAAGCAAGAATTTGCTGTGAAATCAAAGGTCCTCTAAAGGAAACAACTTGCTGCTTATCTTTGAAC
This sequence comes from Cervus canadensis, assembly GCF_019320065.1. Classification (NCBI taxonomy): domain Eukaryota; kingdom Metazoa; phylum Chordata; class Mammalia; order Artiodactyla; family Cervidae; genus Cervus; species Cervus canadensis. The sequence continues at coordinate 63,217,548 of NC_057398.1, read as the reverse complement.
TCTTTGCTGACTGACTCAGAATCTTATTGCTGCTGTTGTAAATTATCACAAATACATAGTGTCTTAAAACAACACAAATTTATTCTAGTTCTGAGGACAGAAATCTAAAATGGGTCAGCAAGGCTTCATTTCCTCTGGAAGGTCTAGGGAAGAGTCTGTGTCCTCCCCTTTTCCAGCTTCTAGAGGGTCCTCTGCCTGAATTCCTTAGTTTCGGTAATCCCCCGTCACTCCATCTGCTTCTGGGTCACATCTCTTTCTCTGGCTCCATCCTTCTGTCTTTCTCTTGTAAAGATGCTTGTGGTTACATTAGGCAGACCCAGTTCATCTAGGCTTCTCTCTGCTTCTCAAGGTCCTTAACCTTTTGAAATTGGCAGTTTCTTTTGACCATACTAGATAAACCTAGTTACACATGCTAGAAATTAGAATGTGGAAACTCATGGGAGTGGCTATTATTATTATTATTGCCATACTGAATAGCTACTGAAATCCAGATACAAGAAAGGATTATAAGAAAGTTGTATGTGATTATTTCCTTGATTGTTTTCAAAATTATTTATTTTTGTAAATTCCTTCAAAAATTATGCAAGTTTATACATGTTAGCTGACGTTGCATTAATCCATAGGATCACTATGTCAATGAAGATACTTTGATCACTACACTCATGAATAAATTTTGATAGTACAAAGAATTTAGTGATTGTCATTATTATTATGGTTAATTTCAAAATTTTAACAAAATGTTATATAAACTGATAGCTTTGTAAGGCAGCTCATAACATCAGAAACATTTCCTTCTTTCATAAGCATATTAAACTTGCATAAATAATTTATTAAAAAATTAACACATATTTTGATGTATTGTTATATTTATTTTCTCCGGCAAATTAGAAAATGGAATACAGTTAAAAAGTAACTCAAGTATTTCTTTTATTAATTAGTAATGATTCTTCAATTTTCTCAGATTTCATTTTCCTCATTTTCAAATCAACAAAATGTTTTAAGTCACAACATGGTGAGAGGATTAAATTATATGGTGGCTAATATGTATCTTTAAAAACATAAAGTGCCATGTTAAAGCTAAGAGTCATCATTGTCAGCATGGTTTACTAGGCCTAATATATGTTGAATATTCTGAAAATATTTTGAAGAGTGCTGTCATTTGGTAACAATATTTCTAAATGTTGGATAAAAATTAAATATAGTAAGCCTTTATATGAATGTTAAAGAGGGAAAGTTTGGCGAAGTACTTAAATTCATCTACTAACTAAATACTTACTCAGCTTCTTTTCTGTTTAGGATCCTATACTAGTTCACAAAGAAAGTGAGTTAAGAATAAATAATGGAAAAATACAATAACTGTTTCCTCTTCATGGAACTGATAGTAGGCAGTATGTGATTGAAATAGGTTAGGCTCTTAATTCCATGATGTGCATGTGAAGACAATATCAGTCACACAAAAACACATACAACAATACAAACACTACTTAACAAATCTTCCCAGAGTGCTTCTATATCCCAGTATTATATAGATGATTGAAAAGTACAGTGGAAATCGAATGAGACTATGAAGTCATAAAAATGGACTTAATTGTTTTTTTAAGGAGAAAAGGATAGCTTTATTACTTTGCCAGGCAAAGGGGGCCACAGCAGGCTAATGGCTCAAAACTGTGTATCCCCTTGACTTTCACTTCTGGTCCTTCTACTGAGTTTGCCAAATTAATTAAGCTCTTTGAGACTGTCACGTCATATATGGAATGTTTATAATAAAATCACACAGCTTGATATTGAGATAATTTATGTAAAGAGGTTTATAGAAGGCTTTCAAAAGAATTCTATGAACTGATGATGTTTTCCTTTAACAATTGCACGTTTTTATTTGTCAACGCATAGGTTTTGAATTAGTGTGGATTTTTTCAAAATTTAAGACATAAAATAACCAATATGAATTCTTCTTAATATGGGTTTCATCGTTTGGAATATTCTAAGTTAGTGTAAAATTTTAACTTTATACTAGAGAGCACATCATAATGTTTAAATTTGGTTCTATTCCTGTTTTGTTTAATCCAGGAATGATACCTCTTCTGAAGTAATAATAACTCCCATGGATTTTCATGTTGTTGTTTGTCTTTTATGTTTGTCATTACCAAAACTTACGGCTTATGTGTAACACTCAAATATTGACATATATGAAAGAATGAAGAAGACTGATATGGCTTCAACCACTGCAGAAAGCTGAACACCCTCTAAATGGCTAAAGTCTTGCAGCTTTTCTCCTAATAAAGACAGAACTTTTTTAATGGAAATTTTTTTAACATAATGTCTTCATTACAATGCACTGTCTTAACTTCTGCATTTATTTCATAGTGTCTGCATGTGTGTGAGTTTTTTATTTCTGAGGTAAGTCAGGGTCTAATTAAATGGTTTATTTTGAGATCCTGTCTTTCCTCTTCATACAATCCTATTTTTTATATTGGCAGGAAATTTAAAATGTAGAAAATAGAGGTGACATGATGGAAAATGATGTTGCAGGTGATTGAAATTATCTACATTTTAAGGTTGTATTGTGTAGTTGAACATAGTCTAGTGAACAACCCAATACACATACAAACAGAACACTGAGAATCTTTCCTGAGGAAGTAAAATTACATCAGGAAATATTCCCCAGTCTTTGAGGACAGGGATGGAAGGAAAAGGGGAGGCTAAAACACAGCAGAAAAAGAAAAAAAATTCTACAATAAAGAGTGTTAGCAACAAAATAAGCTCGGAGAAGACTGCAATTTATTCATCTTTACAGTACTTTCTCTCTCTTTCATTTATTGTTTAGCCCAATTTCAAAAACACTACTTGTTTAGCAAGTAGTAATAGAATTTAATTGATTCAGAATAATACTAGCTAAGAAGTTAGGAAAGCTATATTTAAAATTCCCTGGGTTAGTAGCTGGCGTATGATTACACTAATGACTTAATTTCTCTGGTTCTCAATTTTTTCATCATAATGAAAGTGACTAAGCTATCTTTAATACTCCTTCAAGTTCCATATACTTTTTCTGAGATGTGAATATACTGGTCAGTTTATTTAGCAGCATATTGACCTTGTTTCTGAAATTTGGCCTCTGCACAATGGTGCTGGAGTAAACCAGACAAGTTTGGGGTGAAATAGAAATAGCTTTATTTTTTTGCCAAGCACAGAGGGCCACAGAGGGCCAATGCCCTTGAGATCATGTGTCCTACCATGGGGGTAGTGAGGAGTCTTATTTAAGTATTCAAGGAGCAGGGCATAATCAGCTTGTGTTCATTCTTCCGATTGGTTGATAGTGAGGTGACTGGGAGTCAATATCATCAGCCTTCTGGTTCCAATGTGTCTGGAGGTCTCCCTGCCTATGGGCAGACAACAGAGACTACTTCCCCCTGGTGGGGGATTCAGTATCTGTAAAACAGCTCAAAGGACATAGTTTAGAATATTATCTACAACCTTTGAGGAGGACCTAAGGTCCTTGACTTTGTCTAATGGCTAAAGTATTAGTTTGTCATGCTTGACTGTTTTTCTTTCTTTCTGCATATTCTCACTCCTCTGATGAACTTTAGTCCTTGACTAAAGTTTTTCTACAAAGGCAGGTGGAGGACATGTGTGTGGGTCTGTTCTGGGAAAGCCTCTGAGGGTCCTGCTCCATTACAGTCTCATGAAATAAGACATGAAGATGCTTTCACATTTAGTTATTTAAGAAGTTTTAGACACTTTCAAAGAGAAAACTCTGAAATCAAAATAAGCCTATAACAAAGACTAAAATGAATAAATTTAAACATTGTAATGAGGGCAACTATATATGTATAAATGTGAGTGTTACGTATGTATACAAGGAACAGTTTGACTGTACTTATCTCATTATAACCCATTTTTGTTACACATTTATTTTAGGTTAAAATAATCTGAAGTATATTGACACTTTTCTTCACAAGCAAATTGCTTCATAATTTCTCTAATTCAACATGTCTTGAATGTTGCCTTGTGTTAGAAATTTTAGTGGATTAATAGGTAAGAAATATATTAGGTGATACCCATATACTTAAAAAGATGGAGCCAGAATAACAGACAAAAACATTACCAGTAACAAAAATTGGCTAAAATACCAACTGCAGATGTGTGTGAAGATTACCCAGGAAAAGACAATCTCAACATAAAAATAAAATGCACAACTTCTGAGTAAGGTCTAAGCTCAAACTTTCTTGCACTTAGGTAAAAACCAGTTAGGAGACAGCTCTATTTGGAGGTTGATCAAATATAATCATATGATCTAATGTAATGTTAAAATATTCATATTATGTATTGATATCTAAGTGCTGTAAACTCTTTTAAAGTTAAAGAACCATGGGTCACAGTATTTTTTCACCCTGTCCTATTTTTTTTCCTCTAAATATTTAAAAGAATATCAACCTCACATTTATTTCACATATGTGCTAAAAATGTTAATGTTACTTTTCTAATTTAAGTTGGGTTCTCAATAAATAATTCTATTTCCTTGAATAACAACTTAAATAGGTTTGAACAACATATTGCAATTTTTATATAAAAAGTATGCTCTTTCAAACCACAACTGCTAGGTTTGTGTTTGTAATAAATGTAATTCAGGATAGTCATCCTCCTGGGGTGGATCTCCAACCTCCCTTGCCACATGTGTCTAAAACATGCACAGAAATCATCCTTTTGGTAAATTCAGATGACTGAAGGAAACCTTCTGCTCTAGGACATCATTAGTAATGGAATACAGCCTGAGGAGAGAAGGAAAAAGAGTTATACAAACATGTCCTTAGTGAAAAAAAATTTTTTTCCCTTTCCTATTTTGATAGTAATGACAGCTACGGATTTGCACATGTGCACACCCGCTTGGTTCTTCTGGGATTTTACCCTAGCAACTTCTAGAAAATCGATGATCAGAAATAAAGTCTATTTTTACTCTCTCATCCATGGAATTTTTAAGATCAGTTATTTCAGATGAGGTTAAGGACAGTCTGTTTGTATCAGGGCTACATTTTGTGACAGTTAAATAATCCATTATCATTAAAACTGAGGATAAGGAGTTTACAGTGGGAAGAATGATAAAAATGGAGGAAAAAGTGAATATGAATAGTTCACCAATAAATCATGTTCTTGAACTCAAAATGGCAACAATTTCTTTTAGAGCAGGTGTCCTTTAAGTATTCATCTCCAAAGTGGTCAGTTTACACTAGCAAAACCGAGTTCACACAATTTGCAAGCTTTGTGATTCCGAGCACCTAGTGACACTTGATGTCAACACAATCAAGCCTTTGGCTCCTCCCACTCCTCCGCCTACCCGTTCTCCACGCAGGAGTCTGTGCAGGCTGGGGGTGCTGTAGACCCAGGAAAGCCAGAGGACTGGATGAATTCACAGGTATCACCAGGACATACAAAAGCCTACTCTGGACCTAATAAGTTTATATCCGGTGCAAGAATGGAAGGAAAGTGCACACATTTGTAAAACATTTCTATGACTTCATCCTTCCTGTCCCCCCAAAAAAGGGGGATGGGGATTCACATTATTTCTGAAACTGAGACAATATTATATTTTAGAACATGGTAAAGGTATATGAAAAGCATAGGCACAGACCCCAAACTATTTTCTTTATTTTCAAAGGAAAATTTCAGTAAGAAATCAGGGAGATATTTAACTACTCATTTAGCAAGCAAGCACGCATCAGCTTTATCTGAGTTTGTACTTTGAATGCAGGAAATTTAGGACCTCACAGCCTTCACACTGCCTTCTTCAAGCCCCTTTACTTCAAATTCATCCTTACAAGCTCCTACTCTCCTAGGAAGAAGGAAAAGAAAAATTCCACTGACCCGGCTCGTGATTTACATACAGAGAGCAAATAAATGAATGGAGTGGGGGGTGGGGCAGAGAGAAGCAATGTGTTTCCTTTTCAACCTCAGAAAATAAGATTACTTACCAAGAACATTTTTATCCAGGGCAAATGTTTATTCCCTCTTTCATTTGGCGCCTCCGTCTCTGCAAGAAATCAATTTCCACTCTACCTTTCCCTCTTATTTCTTAAAAAAAAAAAAAAAAAGAAAAGAAAGAAAAGAGAAGCGAATAATGCTCAAGCTTCGGGGTCCGGCGGAAGATAGAGGGCAAAAGACTCCCACGGCGCTCTTTACCCAGACCCTAGCGCTGAGAGTGAACCCCTGGGGCACGGAGGGAACCTCTCTAAGGAGGGGGTGTGTGTGTGGGGGGGTGGCATGGGGGTGCGTTTTACTGCCAAAATCTAAATCATCTGCAAAGAGAATCACCAGCCCCTCAGTCACACAAGCAGTTCCCCGGGGGAAATAGGTTTCAAATAGAAAAGGGAAGTTCCTGAATGAGAGAGAGAGAGAGAGAAGCTGGGATTTGGGCTCGGGGTTTGGGTTTGGAGAAGCGATGGGGGGGTAGAGGAAAGGGGAAGAGGAGTCAAGATTGTCTTACCCGATCGATCAGGCGATCGTTTGTGCGGTACCGGGCTATGAACATGGCCAGATAATGCATTCGGCAGCAAAGCCATTTCTGACTCACTCTCCCTCCGTTAACAGTGCAGGAATCAGAGGGGGCGCGGGTGACTCGCAGCCTGTCACCCGCTCCCCCCCAGGGACAGGGACGATCCTCAGACCCTCCAAAGCTCTAGCTGCTAAAGTGAGGCATTTGGAGCTGAGGTTCCCGATGGAAGTCCATTGCTTGGAGTCCCGGGGAAGCAGGATTCGCCAAGGAAGCAGGACCTGGGAGGGCTTCTGCCGCCGTCGCCGCCGCTTCCAGCCGCGGTTCCCCGGTCCCCTGCCTACGCCTCCCGGCCCTGCGCCCCCGAAAGCGCCCGGGAGACCCGGCCTCCTCCGCATCTTCAGTCCCCCAGGCCAACCCCCGAGGATCCGGCCATCCTAAAGTGAACACAGGGGTTTATCTGGGGGGCTCGGTGGAGTTGGGCTTCCTTACTACGCCTCCCTCCGTTGCTGCGAGGGAAGGAAAGGGAGATCCTAGTGGAGTGCACTGATGGAATACTGTTAATCCTAATAATAATGTTCCCAGCGCAGGTAACTCTTAAAGAACTGAGAGAGGGAAGATCTAAGCAGGATTTCCGAAGCGGTGCCCTCTTGAATTCTCATTGGATCCTCCCCAGCAGACTAAATCACTCTTGCTGCTCTATCTATCAGGATGACTACAGCTTCGCTCACTAGTTCTCTCTTTATCTCGCTGTCTTCAACACATCTTTTTACTTCTCTTCGCAGATTTATCTGTAGTCCACCTTCTGGTCTCTGGGGTTACACAGCTTCTATTTTCCCCCACTGTCTGGGGCTGTACAGTCGGTAAATTTTCACTTTGCCTGCCTAAGGATCACCACAAATAAGCCTCCCCCCTCCCGTTTCTCACCAGCCCCCACCCCCCCGCAATAAAAGGCACCTCTTTCACATTTTGCCTCCCTTCCTTGGGGCTTCCTGGCTTTCCGTGTAACTGGTTTTTGCTTGGTTACATGCCACCAGGAATTGCTGATTATTTCAAAGTTCCACCAGCCTGAAGCTCATCACTCTACCTTGCTTTGGAAGATCATGGAATATCTGTTGGAATCCTGGATGTATTTTTCTCACAGTCATCTTGCTTCCTGAAATTTCCTCTGGTAAGTTCTTCTCTTCATATGTGATTAGAAACTTATTGCTAGTGTTATTTATAATAAGCCTGTGTGTTTAAAAAATGTCTCATGTCTTACATTTTTGTCACTTTCAGAACTCAAAGATTTAAGTGACCCTGTTGATTAATTAGTATGTTCGTTGCAATTGTGCTACTATGATATAGCCCATGTAATGAATCACCCCATCCCCTTTTCCATTCTTTATTTATTTCTGCCCTCATTTATGTTCAGGTTATAGGAAACATTAACCATCCCTCCCTCCACACCCCCCCCCCCCACCAAAGCTTCTTGGCACATATTCTTGCACCATTTGAAAGATCAAATTTTATATTTTTATCTAAGAGTGAGCTTAAAACAGACCTGCTGACAATCCCAGGGTCTGAGAAAGTTCACTAGTTCCTGATCTTTAGAAGGTTGTTCAGGTCACTATTTGCTCATTGTAAGCAATTACATGACTAGGGGTACTTTCCTAAAGTGTATTTTTATGGGTTCAGCAGGATATCAAGCACTAAAATCCACTGTATGGTAACAAGAAGAGTGTGAGTTTTGAGAGTACCATTTTTTTTTTTTTAAACAACATCCCAAATCACACATGAGCACATTATTTTGGGTGTTGTATTTAAATTCAGGCATCACACTTGGGAGTACATTTTCGATTTTGTGAATTTACCCAGTGAACAGTTAATTGGACAGAGTGCTCATTTCAGAGGAACAGAACTATCAGAAGAAAGCACTCATTTTATTGGTTCTAATCACTGAAATTCAGGGACAGGCTTTATATGAAAAATTAATTGCCTCACTCTTCACACTTGTTCAACCCCTAGACTCATTTTTAACAAGGATGTTGATATGTCAGTGGTTTTTTTTTTTTCACTTTTATGAGCATTTTTATGGGCTTAACTGACAGTTATGATTACCACTTCCCTTTTAAGTATAGCTGTGTTGAAACATTTAAATCTCAGCTTTTACTTCACACATTGACAAGGACACAGTATTTATTTAATGCCAAACCTGATGTATCATTAGTCATCTAATGCATACGTATTTTTCCCCCTCTGTGAATCCCTCCCCCCCATAAAAACAAGTTGTTGGTTTCTACATTTCTGATGGATAGAGGTGAAAACCTATTTTTCAAGTCTTTTCTCCCCCTTCTTTCTTTTCTTTCTTCCTTTAAAAAAAAAAAAAATTCTCGGAAAGAACTATTTCTGTCGTCATTGATGACTGACTCGACAACCTAAGTAATGGGTTTTTTAAAATTCAAGAGCCCTTTTAGCTTCCAGACAGAAAAGTACTCCAGCTGCAGCGACAGCCCATCCCCCAGTCTCGGGATTCAAGGGCTTTCCCCCCCTGGCTCACAGCGAGAAAACGGGGCTGCCTGTGGTCCGCACCTCTTGGCGCCCCTCACCCGTCACTAGTTTCTACCTGGTCTCCTTCCCAGCCTGGTCGTTCTGCCAGACAAGTGCCATCGGCGTCCGAGACTTGAGCTGAAGAAAGGAGAGCTTAGCATAATTCACCCATTCAAACATCCTCTTTGGAGGACGGCTGCTGTTGCGCAGGAGTGGAGGGAGGGAAGGAAAAAAAAAAAATCCAACTTTCAGTGCAGTCAGATCTTTGCTTCTTAACCTAGTCTACCCCCATTAAGGCACAGACGTAAGGTACCTAGGTAAGTGCGTTTTCCTGTATCATAACCTGAAACTCAAGTTGGTGGAGGGGAGGTGTGCGTCTAGCAGGCTCGCGCGGCCAAAGGCACTTTCGCCGGGTGGGGTAGCAACAGGCGACTCGCCTGGAGGTTTCTCCGCAGCTCGTGGCAACGCCTAAGCTACCTGGGCTCCGGGGGGCGCGGAGGACACGGGGCTGGGTGGACCAGGCTGCCCGGGCTGGGCGCCGGGAGTGGGGATGACTCGCCCGGGTGGGGACGGTACCCCGCGCCCCGCCCGCCCCGCAGGCGCAGCCTCGGCTCTCGGCCCCTGCGGCGAACGTGCGCCCGGCGTGGGCATCGCAGCCCCGAAGCGGGGCGCGCGCCAGGGGTACCTCCTTACTTCCCGCTCCATTTCCAGCCTTCCTCCCGCCGCTTTTGAGCAAAACCGCTCTTCTGTGCGAGAGGCCAGATTTGGTATGAGAATTCCTCATCCGCTCCCATCTGCGTTTCTATTTATTTTTTATTATTATTTTTGATGAGCTGTGACTAAGATTAAGATTTGACGGCTCTCCAGCATGCCTGCCTCAAAAAGAAAAAAAAAAAAAAAAAAAGTCGCCCTCTGCATCCGTCCGCTTAGCTGGGTTTAGAAGAGCTAGCTGACTTCTCCGGCTCTGTGGGAAAGTGTGGCTGACCGTCACACCCTCTCCTGCTTCGCCAACTCGCGGGGATCTGGCGGGCGGGAGGGGTGGCGGAAAGGAGTTGGCTGTCAACTTGGAGCCAGAGGTTGGAAGGGAAGTGTAAAGCAAACCGCAGGGATTAGAAGTCTTTCAGCTTCTATTACCCCCACTTGCGAGTTAGGATTTTCTGTTTCTGTCCCCCTTTCCTGGAAGTGGGGCGCGAGGTAGGAGGGTCCAGGCTGGGCGCGCTCCCCTCCGGCGTCCGCCCGAGAGGGGGTGGTGCTTGCCGGCCGCTGGAGAAGCTGGATCTGCAGCCGACCGGTGGCTGAGAGTTGAAGTCTCCGATGGCTGTTTCCCTAGTCCCCAAGAGTTGAGCCCAGAGAGCTTTCTCCTTTGCACCAGGTCAGGAACGTGAGCAGCCCTTTAGGGCAGGGACCACCCTCGGACGGCAATCCGACTAGGAAACGCTGGGGAGGCTGTTACCTCCGAGGATGAGATGCTTGTTCCCAGCGGTGTGAGATGCCCACCCGAGGCTTGAAAAGGCAAAGAGGAGACTGGGGTTGCGAAATAACCCTACTATTGCTTACAAATAGTCTAGCCAGTCAAATATAAGCAAAGAAGAAAGCATCAGTGTCTAAAACTGTCACAGCCGCTTCGAAGACAGATGATCCAGATTTGGGGGACTTTTTTCCTTTTGCGTGCCATTTAGATTTATCATCATGCAGTTAAGCAGGTAAGAACCGAATGTCTATATTTTATTGACAGTGAGGTAACCTGTGTTTGACCCCTCCCGTGACAATTTTTTTCCCCTGTTTGAAGGGATGGGTTATATGTATTTTCAAATGGGTCTGCTATGATGCATAACTTTGTAATATTTGCATTCATGAGCCGTTTAAATCCATTTAAATGTTTAACATGCATTCATTTGAGTGTTCAAGGTACATTTACTCAAATGTCTAACAATGTTACAGAAATCATAAACTGGGCCAAGGTGAGAGGAACAAATGGAGAGGGTAGACGTTAGAGGAAGGAATGTAGAACCCAAATGAAGGAAGTAGTTGCAGAAATGCCTTAAAACTGCTTCTTGTTAAGGTCACAGATCTGAATACATAAAGGACAGCTGGAGAGCTATTCAGGGCATCTTCAAACAGCAATTTAATTCTGACTACTTGAGAGAAATTTTGGGGGGGTATTTTCATGTAATTTTCTTAATTAAAAAAAAAATCTTTAGATATGGGTTGTGTTGTCAAATACGGTGAGAAAAGAGCTTGCCCTAAGGTCAGTTATGTTTGACCCCAGTACAGAAATCTTGGGGCTTAGGAAACCAGTTGGAAACTGAAAAATACAATATAAACAATTTTTTTCCATTATGAAAAATCTCCCATAAATAAGACTTTTAAAATTCCAAGTTTTATAGATGTATAATGTTACCAGCCAACAGATTTCTTCCACTCTCAGATTTAACAACACCCCCCCCCCCAAAAAAAGTCTCAATTAAAATGTTAAAACTCAATTTGAAAACCTTCTGTTATTATTATTGATATTGTTTTGTTATGTTATGCTAATATGTTTAAGGAGTCTGGAGTCCCCACACAGTGAAGCAGAAAGAAATATTAATAAGGTACAATCCTAAAACTGTTCCATTTATTTCTAACAGTTTTTCTTCTCTAAAAAATTGTATTCTTTAAGATGTTTCTCTGGAAATATTTTGAGTGCTTACATTTATTGATGTAGATCTCTGATCAATAATTTTCTGCTTGTAAGGCTCACTGATAACATATTGAAGACATATGAAAGATAATTGCAACTTTGGGTCATAAAATTGCAAAGTTATAGTGCTTCTCTTAGTTTGATGCAAGAGGTAGTTTTTACTCCACTGGAAAAAGTAATTCATCAATGAATTCCACTTCCTTAGTTCTTTTGCATTTTAACCTCTAGAGTTCTATTGTAGTGAACATGACGTGATTATATATTATATTACATATGTATGTCCACTTTTGGGTGAGTGAAGAGGCATTTATTTTAAATTGCATTGCTCTAATAATGTTTTAAAATAAAATAAGCATGATACCATATGATTGATTTCACTTATCATTTAATCAGATAATATGCCATTTCAGTTTCTGATGAGATATTTTCTCTTAATAAACAACATTGTAATGGAAATGTACATTTTTATAAAGTATAATACATTTTGATTTTAATCATGCTGAATGACTGGTATATGATAGTCAAGTAAATCAAACCTAAGTAGGATGAAACCATTGGAATTCTAAGAGTGTCTGTGTGCATGTGTGTGTGTATCATACACATACATGCATATATGACATTAGCCTTACTCCTAGGTTTGTGTGTTCTTTAAATAAAATAGACTTTCTTTTCAAGATAGTGCCTTTGTGTTTTTCTCTCTACAAGTGCAAAGAGCTCAACTGATAGAACTTCAAAACTTTGATGCTTTCTTATCAACCTATGCTTCAGTTTCCTATGTTACTTGTTACTTTGATTTTTTTGATATTATCTCCAAAATGAGTAATTACTGACCAGAGTAAGTGTCTAAAATTTAAATCATTTATAAAATTGAGTATTAGTATCAGAAGCTCAAAGTTCAGACATAAAAAGAAATGTAAAGATTATCTGTGTCAACTTTTGAACAAACATCTTTTATTTAAAAATATCCCAAAGGTATTTGTATATTATGACTATGACTTATGACTAATGAAGTCTTCTGACATTTTTCTTTTTACTTCTAGTAGTGGGTCATTGTGAAAAGTAGAGAGTGATGGATCTGAGATTCCTTCCTCAACTTTTAGTTCCGCCTCACTAATGGGATCCTAATAAGATTTCTGGCTACTCTTTACATTCCTTATCTCTCACATAGTTGAAAACACCTGAGTGTTGTAGAAAAAAATGACCCTAAATAAGGATTCTTTAAAGAGATAAACGTTGTGGAGACAATATGTATTTTGAAAAAGGTATCATTTGCATTTGATTTTTTTGGTTTGTTTTCTGGATAAAACTCTCTATGAAAGAAGTAATGTTGACTCAACTTAAAAAAAATACATATATATATTAGTACCAAATATTCTTGGTTTGTTTTTATGGTGTCTAATGAGTTTACATGTTTCTTTTATTTTGATATCGTATAGCTTAGAAAGAGAAAAGCTTACTCCTTAAGACACGCTAGTTCTTACATTATATTTACCATGACTTTAATCCTGACTGTCCTGGGAGAAGAGTCACTTTTACAAAAATAGTTGTTCTTGACTGGCTTTTCAATGTCATTTAGTGAAAGTCTGATTTCTTAGCAGGTTTATATTATTAACTTGTTGGTTTCTTTCAGTTTAATTGAAGCAAGATCAAAATATTCTCATATAACAACTTTCATAATAAATAAACTTGAGAAAATCAGACTGGTAATTTCTATCATTTATCAACTCATATTCAGCTTACCAGAATTAATTAGGTGACATCTAGCATTGCTGGTGTTTTAATTTAGCAATTACTTAGCAAATTTCATTTAGACATTTAGTAGTGTAACTCTGACCAGAGTTATGTGTGCTGCTATTTAGTTTTATGTTTTTAATGTTTACAATTCATGAGTTCTAAAGGAGAGCAAAAGAAAAAAGAAATGTGCTTAATATCATTGATTGCTAATGGATGGTCTTGACTCTTAAAAGAAAAGGGTGGTGTAAAGATGTTTATTCCACTCTATAAAAGAGTAAAAGATTCTCTGAAGATGAAATTTAATCGTGAACACTAATGGCCTTTTTACTGAAAATATATCTAGTAGTTCTGATCCAGCTTTTTTTTTCTTTCTTAGCAATATCAAATATCCACTCTAAGCATTTTATACTGGTCATCAAATAGCCTCATCAATAACATTTTAAAGCTTTTATCGCTCTCATTTCAAGGATATTTGATGGGTTATTAAGAATATTTATATCCAATTACTTATTTGCCGACCTATCCAGTTACAAAGTTTCCATAGATAACTATTTCATTATCATGAATTAGCTCTTCTATATTTATGTTTGAAATAAAGTATTCATGCAAACAGTTCTGGGATATTTCTCAATTTCATGTTCAAAGTAGCAAATGATGAATAACTAGTAGATGCTCTAATTGAAACAAACACAGTGATAATTTTCTAACCAGTTTCTTTTCCCCCAAAGATTAAAAGATATAACTAATATACTTTTTAGTGAGCTGAGTGGATTGCTAGGTATTTTATTTTAACATAAATAATTGTGTTAATTTTTAATTGTTTACTTTTAACCAAGAAAGCATGAATTCATATGTGAAAATATGACACGCAATCTAATAGTTAGGAAATCTTATAGAGTCTTTTTCGTCCATATTCTCTGTTATTTCTTATAATTTATAATTTCTCACATTTTTATTTTTTTAAGTTTAGACTTACAAATGGTAGTTTTCCTCAATGTAACCTATATTAACTTATATTTTAGGGGTATTTGTATTACTGCATAAACCCTAATTTTCTCAGATGTGGATGACTTTAAAACACCCAAGGCATAACAAATTTGTTTTAATAGTTAATAAAGAAACTACCATGCTACAGTTCCAGGAAATTAAATCTATAAAATACACATTTATTGATTAAATTAATAAATATGTTAACATTACATTCAAATGTATTGTAGTTCTCTACTACATAAGAATTATTGTCTCATAATGGTGTTTCATTTAAATTCCATTATAGATTTATTGTGAAAGAATGCTTATAGTTAGACTTTTTCTTCCTGATTTCTGTGAGTATCAGCCAACCTCATCAGGATTGAGCTTTTTTTTATTAACTTTTCTGGACTCTTGCATTTTGTTAATTTTAAAAGCTATCTCTAGAATATTGCATCATTAAAAAACAATCTAGCCTTGGGAAGATCAGAATTGAGTAAGCATGCATTTTAGTTTTTCAGTGTCAAATAGTGACCCACTATTTCATAGTTTCATTAAACACTCTCACAACTTAAATATATGATCTTTAAAACATTTCAAATGATGTTCTCAAAAAGAAGCCAGTTTGGGAAAGTGATTAACAAATCAAGGAGTAAATTTAGATGGGTTCACTCAAGTATCAAAATACAAAATCACCTATTTATGCAGGTTGCTTATCATGAGTTCTTTGTAATTTGTAATATCTTTGATATGCATGCACTTTTAAGATACAAGTATTTGTAACTGCTTTTAGATATGCAACTTAATACTGGGTGTAGAAGCTCCTTCTGAGGTAGCCAAAGTAAATATAGAACAAAAGTTAATTCAATCACTGAGTTTCTGAAATAGATAATATATTTAACTGGCTTTCCTATCTTTATGTGGCAATATTTCTAATGGTTTTAAAAAATCATCCCCGTAAATGTATGTACAGAGATTGTGGAATAGTCTTTTTCAGAAGTAAACACCTCAAATAGTAATGAACAAAATCTAATTATTCAGAAGATCATTAAAGATGGAATAAATCACACAACAGAATTGTAAAAAAATGCTTCTTTAAGATCATTAACCCATACTTTCTCAACATTTTCTTATATAACACCAAATATATTAATATACAGACCAAGTCTAGCTTACTCAAAACATTTAAATTGAGTGGCCTTACTTAAATTTACAATGAGAATTTCTGATTATTCATTCAGGCCTGTCACCAGAGTACAAAGTTCCAATATATTATATACATGTGATAAAAATATTTTCAATATTATACTATCAAATAATGTGAAATAAGACTAGCGTTTCCAAAATTGAATAATCTAGAATAAAAATGAATTGCCAATGATCTTTTAACAACAGCGACAGATTAGAAAGTATATTTTCTGTTTTTATTACTAATGTCACTCCAAATGAGGTTTTTAACCAACTTGTTAATTTGAGTTCAAAACCTGTCTTGAGTAAGCAATTTTTTACAGGATATGCATTTTTTTTTATTTGTAAGTTATACTCTGTTCCACTTTTGAAATTTTCCCACTCAAAAACAACACTTTTCTTTTTCTTTTTTTGAAATATGCACCAAGAGAAATGAATCCAGGCTTCTCTGTGAATTGAAACTTAAAATTCATAGCTAAGAAAAACAACCCTGAGCACTTTCTTAAGAAGCAAAAAGTTATTCTTGAAGCCTCTTTTTTGACTAAAGTACTTATTTTCAGCATCTTCTCACCTCTGAGTGGAACTTCTAGTCTTACATCGCTCTTCCCCAACATTCACATTTTTGCAACACCTTGTCTGCTTATTTGAGAACTTGTAGATCAAGGACAGATTATTTTAAATGTATAGCTTTCTATTTCAGCTAAAAGAGTAACACCAATTATGTTTAAAGTGACATAACTATGGAGAAAAATAACTTGCAGCACCCATGTTTCCGCATAGAGTCAACTCTAACAGGTTTTCATGTGGCTGTTCCATCCATCCATGAAATGTGGACATTTAAACACATCTCTTATTTAAAAGACAAAGCAACAAATTACAATCTATGAAGGTAGGCCAGGAAGATATGAAAGATCACTCATGTCATTAGAACTTTTTCTACCTATCCTTGACAGTGTCTCTTTAAGGAAATCAATTCTGATTTAGAGTAAAAACAGCAACTCCATCATAAACTGTGATTAACTATTAAATATATTTCTTTCTCATCAATAACACTGAATCAGTAAGGTAAACCAAAGTTTAGTCTAGGGCCACATGATTCTTTCATCACAAGAATGATAACAATTTGACTTACTTTACTGTCTTTTAGATATAGATTTGCAAAGGTCTGAGCTGAAGATAACAATTTGTTTGCTCAGCATTGGAACTGGACAGTTATTAAATATTTATTAAAATTTTTTCTATTACCAGATTTTGGCTTCAGATAAGTCCTGCAATATTGATTCCTATGTTTATTGTTTAGAAGGTATTCCTGGCCAGTTCAGACAGTATGATTTTAAAAATTACTGGGAGTGGTTAAGACTTCAGCTTCCAGTGGATGTGGATTCCATCCCTGGTCAGGGAGCTAGTATCCCACATTCCTGGCGGCCAAAAAAACAAAACATAAAAAAAAAAAGAGTCAATATTGTAACAAATTCAATAAAGATTTAAAATTACCTCTAGTATATACATGATATGCTAGGTATTAGCTTATATTCAACAGTTTCTATGTATCAGATATAGTAATGCCCCATTTATTCTTTCTTATAAAATTCTTCAAAACTTGGCTGGCTCTTTTTATATAAAGACTTTTTTTAATAATATAGATTTCTTTTAAAAATAGATTTACTTTACTTTTCATTTTAAACTTAGTATCTTAAGTTCTTTATATCTCCCTGAATGTGGAGACAGTTTGAGCTACTTTAGCAGTTAAAGTAATTTATTGCCAAGAGTGGTCCTTGAAAATACCAAATGTTTTCACAATTCTGTATTGGGCAATGATGGGGAAAGCAGGTGTTCATATTTAGAAAAAAGTTTAGTTACACAAGCTTGAATATATTGCCAACATCAGGCACTGTAAGGATAGTTACTGTATGCAAACATAGACCATCCCAGCATCTCTGGCAAACTAGGTAAGCAAACGTCCATTGCTGAAGACTCATTTTTTAATTAGAAATACCCAGAGTTCTGAATTAGCAAAGGGAATGGCCACCCTCTTCAGTATTCTTGCCTGGGAAATCCCATGGACAGAGGAGCCTGGCAGGCTATAGTTCACGGAGTCGCAAAAGTGTTGGGCACAACTTAATGACTAAGCAACAGTAACACAAATGTTCTGACACGATTTATTAGATGGTGGTTCAGAAGAAATTGGAAAACAGCAGACAAAGATGTAACTGCTTACTGCTAGATTGGTTTGTTTGTTGTAGATCACATCTTTTTGTTATTTTTGGTTGTTTTTAAAGAAGTATTTATTGGATGTCTGATCAGTTGAGTGCACTAGGGTAAAGCTTGGGAATATAACAATGAAAAGATACAATTGTGCTTAAGAGGCTTATCTTTTTATTTTGATTTTTTTTTGCTATTTGAAGTATGCTTTGAATTAATCCACAAGGCAAATTTAATGCTTGATCACTTGTATTTTCACACATGTCCAGTTTGATATTGTAAATATAATTCTCTTTAAGGGGAAAAGATGGTTGTCAAATTCCTCAGGATACAGATAGGTCAGTAAAAAATGTATTTTCTACCTAAAATATTAAAGGATAACTATTAAAGAGACATGGAAGAACAAGGATGGTTCTGCAAATAAAGTCATAATGATTTAGTTCACATCTGATTCTGTGGTGATTCGTGTTTCATTGTTAGCTGTTTTTTAGTGGAAACATTTTCAATGGCTTATACCTTTTGATTTTTAGGACTTACAGTGAATGGAAAATCAGATTAACTTTGCAAAAATTCACTTTACAAATTTAATTTTCTCATTTCATCTTGTATTTATTGAGGACTTTCCCTGTTTCTGGTTCTTTTGTTGGTGGTACAGATGCATTCCTGGTAGCTCAGATGGTGAAGAATCCACCTGCAATACGGGAGACCTGGTTTGATCCCTGGGTTGGGAAGATCCCCTGCAAGAGGGCCTGGCAACCCACTCCAGTAATCTTGCCAGGAGAATCCCCATGGACAGAGGAGCCTGGTGGGCTGCAGTCCATGGGATGTCAAAAAGTTGGACATGGCTGAGCGACTAAGCATAGCACAGCACACAGCATAGATGCATTAGAAAGAAAGAAAGTGAAGTCGCTCAGTCGTGTCCGACTCTTTGCGACCCCGTGGACTGTAGCCTACCAGGCTCCTCCGTCCATTGGATTCTCCAGGCAAGAATACCGGAGTGGGTTACCATTTCCGTCTCCAGGGGATCTTCCCGACCCAGGGATCGAACCCGGGTCTCCCGCATTTGGAGGCAGACGCTTTAACTTCTGAGCCACCGGGGAAGTTTCACATAGATGCATTAGTGAATCAAATAACACAAATCACTGCCTCATGTTGTTTATACTGGAATTAATTATTACATTATTACAGGAATTTCAGAAATTATTGCAGTATTATAGGAGTTATTATCCTGTAAATTGAATGGTCCCTATAACTAGAATTAGAAGATAAGTTTAGGAGTTCACTGACAATGTTTATAACCACACTCTCTTAGGTTGGTGGTGGTGGTTTTATCGCTAAGTCGTGTCCGACTCTTGGGACCCCATGGACTGTAACCTGCCAGGCTCCTCTATCCATGAGATTCTCCAGGCACGAATACTGGAGTGGGTTGCGATTTTCTTCTCCAGGGGATCTTCCCAACCCAGGAATCGAACCCGGGTCTCCTGCACTGCAGGCAGATTCTTTACCAACTGAGCGACGAGGGAAGCCCTGACTTATGCTGGAAGTTCGAATATTTTCACTTCCTTGCAAATGAATAAAAAGAAACTGAATATTATTATTTTGAAATTTTAAAAGAGTTTTCTATGGCTGAAACAATCAGGTTCTTTGAAAAAACTTTTTAATAATCTTATTAAACTTTCTTTGGAACTTCCTTACATGTACTATTTGTGTTGTGTGTGTGTGTGAGACTTCAGATTATACACTTCTATTTGTGTTTCTCAGTATAGACACTTCTAACTCAAAAGCTCTTTTCACCTTCTAGACCTGGTTAACTTCAAAGCAAGATTTAGTCTTATTAAAGAGCAAGAGATTTATTGTCCATTTGGTTACCAAACTCCAAGATTTCTGAACTTCATCCCAGTTATGTTTTAGTCTTAAAATACATCATTGAGCCTTTATCAACAATAGTACAGATACCTTAGCTAAGCAACAAGTTAGTATCATACTTTCAATTTTTACTCAGGATCACCATAAATATATATTTTTTATAAAGCATTTCTGAAACTTTGCAAAACTGTAACTGAGGCCACTGTCCTTAAAGGCAGGAGCAAAAGGTTTATTATCTTTGCACGTGCATGAATTTGCACAGAGTATGTTTTTTTCAATTAAATTTTTTCATCAGATTCCCTATAAATTTGCATTTTTGTGGCAGAATTCTTTTACTGACAAGAAGCACTTTGTCCGCCTCACAAGCCAGAATGCTTTTTATTATTGAAGCATGCCAGAAAAAGCAGAACCGTGTTTCCAGTTATAGTAACCATATTAAATCCAGATGTCTGGTACCATTATTTCCACTTCATTCCTGTACATAGATTATTTTAAATCTTTATTTTAGACTGTCTTCTGTTTCTCAGTTTTGGTAGTCAAAGATGCTAATTATAATAAGGTTTCTGAAGCATCCCTCATATTTTACTTTAAAATTAGATTTTTAATCTAGAAATACTATTCTAAATATCTTCCATTTGAATTTTGCTCTTCAGTCTCTGACCACTTGCCTTTTGGATGAAAATTGAGTACAATCTGAATCTTACCATGATTTTTTTTCTCTGATCACTTATATCTAAACACCAACATATTTTATATTTAAACTGTAAAGATAAAGCAAGTGACTCTTGAACTTTGGGCTTTTAAGAATAATGTCTCCTATGTTCTGGACAGAATTACAGAATGGAACTCACTTTCTGTTCATTTTTTCTAATCAGTTCTACCATTAGGTAGTAGCATTTAACTTCCTCTTTATTGGTAGGACAAGATTGTATTGACAGAATCAAGCAGGAGATTAGTTCCCTCTGCAGTATACCCTCCTCAGAGGAATACTAACCCTCATTAAGATGGAAAACACTTAAAGCTGTAATTCAGAGGCACTGTATTGCTCCATCAGCTAAATAAAATAAATAACGACAAGTGCCCTCTGGAATAGAGGTTTAGCAGAGTTAAATGACTAAGAAGATTCACTTCTCAGTCCAGTCTTAACAATGTGATTTAAAACAAGAAAGCTCAACTTTTTTAGAAGAAGAATAGTGAGAAAGTACGATAATAATGTATTATAGCATATTAATATCATGACACTCTCTTGCTAGTGTAAGCAGTACCTAATGAAGCAGCTCATATATTTTCAATAAAATAAGAAGGAATTCAGTTCAGCACATGTTCCAAAACCTTACAATGTGCATGACAGTGTGTTAGATAGACATGAGGGGCTCCCCGGGTTCCTATGCCAGCAGATCCTTCATCATTTGGCCATAAACTAAGGTGGTTAAGAGGATAATATTAGTACATTGTAAATTTTTAGAAGATGAATGAAAATCCATCCAGTATGCAATTATTTTAATAATTTCCAACAAACATATTGAAAATAATTTAAAGTAGTTATTAACCCACTGAAACAATTGTTTTTAAAATTCAAAGAGAATTGCTAATTCAAATCAGTGCATTCCATTATTTCTGTCATCTCTGAGTGGAGAACGTGAGATTTTTGTGATGTCTGGAATTGAATGGCTTTTTTTTCCTTTTTCTTCAAGGATCAGTGTTACTTTTTATAAATTTGTTTAAGGGAAAAATGCAAGAATTAGGAATTCATAAGGAAAAGAAGAACTTAATTTTGGGTTTAATTCTTATATAAACCCAGTAATAAATTGCATAGCTAAGAGTCAGAATGACTTTCTTTCCATTTCAACATATTACTGTTTACTTCAACAGGTGCACTAAGATAAAGCAATGCCTTCTCTGTATATCTGGTGAAGTATGGAAAAGAGAGTGGCAAAATCCTACCCATGAATATTGGGTTCCTTAAAATCCTACCTACTCCACTGGGTTATTTAAAAATTCAATATCTTTAGGGATTTCCCTGGTGGTTCAGTGGCTAAGGCTGTGCTCACAATGCGGAAACCCCAAGTTTGATCTGTAGTCAGGAAACTAGAAGATCTCACATGCTGCAGCTAAGACTTGGCATCAGTTCAGTTCAGTTCATTTCAGTTGCTCAGTCATATCTGACTCTTTGCGACCCCATGGACTGCAGCACGCCAGGCTTCCCTGTCAGTCACCAACTCCCGGAGCTTGCTGAAACTCATGTCCATTGAGTCGGTGATGCCATCCAATCATCTCATCCTCTGTCGTCCCCTTCTCCTCCTGCCTTCAATCTTTCCCAGCATCAGGGTCTTTTTTAATGAGTCAGTTCTTTGCATCAGGTGGCCAAAGGATTGGAGTTTCAGCCTCAGCATCAGTCCTTCCAATGAATATTCAGGACTGATTCCCTTTAGAATGGACTGGTTGGATCTTCTTACAGTCCAAGAAAACTCTCAAGAGTCTTCTCCAACACCACAGTTCAAAAGCATCAATTTTTCAGTGCTCAACTTTATAGTCCAGTTCTCATATCCATACATGACTACTGGAAAAAGCAAAGCTTTGACTAGATGGACCTTTGTTGGCAAAGTGATGTCTGCTTTTTAATATGTTGTCTATATTGGTCATAATTTTTCTTGCAAGGAATAAGCATCTTTTAATTTCATGGCTACAGTCACCATCTGCAGTGATTTTGGAGCCCAAAAAAATAAAGTCTGTCACTAAATAAATATTAAAAAAAATCAATACCTTTAAATAAACAATGTCTAGATTAAGGTAGAGCAATTTTAGGCCATTTGAAATCTAAAATTATAGATCATAACTAGAATTGAAGTCATAAATTAATGCATCATTACAAAGAGATGATGTAAATCACTGAATAATGATACTCTCATTCCTTTATTAAATTTGACTATGTACTAGATATAGTTCATGAGCATTCAAAGATGGTAATTTGTATGTACATGCATATAGGAAGATGATGTGTCATATTATGCATGCATGTTTGAATAGGTCAAATTTAATACTTGAGTTTAATTGGTGTTCATGAAAAGCTATACCCTTAAAATTATTTTTGTTATATCCAGGGATCTTCCTTGCTAAATGTAACTATAATATATAAATATATGTATATTTTTAGCTGTAGTCTTGAGTTTTCACACTATTGTTCTTTCAAATAATACTTGTTAGAAATGATCCTCATATTCTTGTCATTATCTGGTATGTTTGAGAACATAAGAAAACTGACCTTATACAACAATTTATGACTGCATTTCAACAAAATATTGAAGTCATCTCATTCCTCTGAAATGATATTATGTCTCCCATCTTGAGACACCAGTTCTGTTTTCTGTATGTTGGATAGTGGTTTTTTTTTTCTTTTTGTTATACTGTAAAGCAACTTATAATCAGATTGAGTAATCAGACTATTAGATTAATCTTGTAATATCTCTGAAGATCAGATAGGTAAGTTAAATCTATCTGACCATGATTACACTTTTAACTCAATAAATAACACATATACTCTGAAAACCTTAGTTTTCTGATTTTTGTTTTTTAGTTTATAGTACATCTTAAAAGATATTAAACTGAGTAACACTTAGTTGATTAAGCTATAATCTTTATTGAAAACATTAAAGTATACGGAGCAGACATGCTTTGAAAAGCCATCATATGAAAACCTATATTATGAAAATTCATAATATGTAGTTACTCAGATCACTTGCTTATAATTGCCTGAGATAAAATGATCCCATTTTCATTTTATTTTGTATTTTTATTATTTATATTGTCCATTTAAAGATTTTACTTTGTTCAAAAGCATTTCACTAAGTGGCAACGAAAATCCTAATAAATAACTTCCAATATGCAATTAGTTCTAGTTTGGTTGTGGTATGGTCTAACAGAGAACACGGTTTTCAGTTTAAGTTCAAGAGAAGTGCTTGAACCCTTGTTCTGCTGCATGTTCTTTCACCTTGAACTTCAGTCATCTAAATAAGTAAATGGTGATAATAAAACATGCCACACTGTACATCTCGGAGGCAAAAGAGGAAACATTGGCAAAATGCATGGCATATCAAAAGAGCTTAATATATGTTTACTTTGTTGTGAAGAAATTAAATATAGCATGTCATTTTCATCATCAGTCTTCTCCCCATCCTCTACCTCCCAAAGCAAGGAGCAACCCATTCCACTGTTGTATCTATATTATTATTCTTTAAATGCAGCCGTTACTATGTGGTGTGACACATTGCACTCATTAGTGAGAAGAGGATTTGTGTTTGACTTTACCCGTGACCTCTCATTCATTTGGTCTATCTTTTGAAACCTTGAATAATGGAACATCAATGAAAAGTTGCCTAGCTTTCCACAATTGTGTGTGTGATCATGAGAATACCTTATATTTCTATCTACAGCCAGTAATTAATAATGGTGCTTTCAGATCCTTGTTCTTCACAATTTTTGAACATTAAGCATGCTTTGCTTTGGTACTGCTTGAACATGTCGTTTACGATTATGGTTGGAACACAGGAACTCTGACCTCAGAACTCCATTTCTGTCTTTTCTCAACTAGCAAAGCCAGTGCCATCCTGAGGCATAGGTCAGTTGCAAACTCCTCCATAAAACATTATTTTTTTTTCCACATTGAAGAAGTTTTCTTAACCTTGCCATCTGTATCACATTAATTGCACCTCAATTTAGTACTTAATTAATCATCATTTATTCATTCACTCAAACTATACTTATTAAACAATTTTATTTCAGACACTTTGCTAACTGTACTCAGTTGCCGTTAAACTAGGAACAATTATTATCCTCCTAAAACGAAGTCTAATTGGGGGCAGGGGAGATATGCAGGCAAATAGACATTACACAGATAAATATGCAGTGTTAATGTGCTATAATAGATGAAGTAATGGCTTCATAAACTATGACTGGTTAACCTGGAAGGGTCACACAGAGGCCTTGTGGAGGAAGTCACAACCTCGTCTGAAGTTCAGAGATGGGGTTGGGTTTGGGCAGGTGAAGAGGTCCAGGTGGAAATCATGGTTCAGGTGGAATAAACTACATAAGCAGAGGTGCTGAGGATAGGGAGAAAGTGAGGAAAATTTGTGGAATAAAATTAAGACTCGAACAGAGTTGATGTTTGGTTGATAATGGCGGCGGCATATACATGGCATGGGGTTTGAATGAAGTTAAACAAAGGAAGACACTTAAGAAAATTATTTATTTATTTGGCTGTGCTAGATATTTGTTGCTACAACGGGCTTCTCTAGTTGCAGCGAGTTGCTGCAGTTGTGATTTGTGAGCCTCTCATTGTGGTGGCTTCTCGTTGCAGAGCACAGGCTCTAGGACGCACAAGCTTCAGTAGTTGTGGTGCATGGGCTTGGTTGCTCAGAGGCTTGTGGGGTCTTCCTAAATTAGGGATCGAACCCTTGTCTCCTGCATTGGCAGGTGAATTCTTTACCACTGAGACACCAGGGAAGCCGAGGAAGACTGTTTTATAAATTTTCTTAAGAGTTTGGATATTATCCAGAGGCAACATCATGATCACAGGTGTCTGTGTGTGCTAGGCTGCTTCAGTCATGTCCAAATCATTGTGATCCTATGGTCTGTAGCCTGCCAGGCTCCTCTGTCCATGGGGATTCTCCAGAAACCTAGAGCGGGTTGCCATGCCCTCCTCCAGGGGATCTTTCCCACCCAGGGATCCAATCTGTGTCTCCTGCGGCTTCTGTATTGCAGGTGGATTCTTAACTGCCTAATCATTGGGAAAGACCTCATGATTACAGAGTGGGGAAAAAAAAAAAGTGTTGCAAGCTCAAATTTATTTATTTACTTATTTATTTTTTAGTGAGGTAGCTCTGCAGTTAAGACAGGTTGGAGAGAGTCACATCGGTGTTAGGATGACCATTTATGACACTACTGTCATAAATACATACAGATAAATTCATACAGATTCTGGGAGGTTAGTAGGACCTATAGTCTCCTCCCTCCTCCTTCTAGCCCCTCCCAAGAATTCTCCTGGGTGAGTTTTATGAGACTTACTGTGAGCTGGAGTGGTCCCTCCATTCAGCCGCTCGGAAATTCTTCTGGTTAGTTTTCAGCCTGTGTTTTCCTTTTGAGAGACAGGCTCAGGCTGGTGGTTATCCCTGTTCCTGTCAGAGGCGGGTAGTTTTGGTCATCAACCTTTCCCTCACAACAGGAGGAAGAACTCTTAGAATTCTGGAACTCAGAGGTAAGGAAAAGTAGATCTGAGTGAATGGAAATATCATTTGTAAGATAAGGCGCTAGAATAAGAAACAAATGGAAGAATGTTGATTTTCAGTTGACAGAGGTATCTGTTTCTGACAGAGATGTCTATGTCTGCCTTACATATGGCATTCCTCAGTTAATTCTAAATTACTAAGGACAGAAGTGGTATTTTTCGTGGCCGCTAGGGTTTACATCCATCTCAAAACATATCAGAGTGTTTTGTACATTGTAAATGATGGATAAGAGTTACTCCTTTGTGTTTTGTTTCTATATTTAGTAGGAATACAAACAATGAATAAATGTGGAAAAACTATTAAATATTTACAGTTGAAATATGTTTCAACTTTTCCATCACTTATTTACTTGTACAATGTTATATTTAACAGTTATTTAGAGCTAACATTTATTTCATTCAGAGCTAACATTTATTTCATCCAGAACTAACATTTATTTCAATATATAATAAAATAATTCCCATATATTATATAATATATGATAAGATAATAATGGGAGTTTGAAAGTGGCACTATTGGTAGAGAACCCATCTGCAAATGCAGAGATATAAGAGATGAGGGTTCAATCCCTGGTCGAAAAGATCCCCTGGAGGAGGACATGGGAACCCACTCCAGTATTCTTGCCCAGAGACTCCCATGGAGTCCATAGGGTCAAAAAGAGTCAAACATGACTGAAGTGACAGCATGCACACGCACAAGATGATAGTATGCTGTATGCTAATGGAATTTGGAACTATTTTATACAAATATGCTTATTTTATAATAAAATGATTCTTTTTATACTTGATAGATTTTTAAAATATTTAATATATAAATATAAATATTTATACTTGATAGATAATATATTACATTTCATTATTTGGGAGAATGTGGCTTTTTAAATGAATGCTATTACTCTGGGAATTGGAGACTTTATTTTGATGATTCAAATATTTATATTTACAAATTTTAAAATTAGCGATTATGCATGTTAAGAAGCTACTTCATAGAGCAATGCAGTAGTTGCTCAGACAGAAATTTAGAAGGGGCCTTTGTCCTTGGCAAATTAGGCAATTTTCTTTAGATTTTTGTTTCATACAAAACAATCTATAAGGGATTGAGATAAAAAAAGAGAAAAATACTGACTAGAATATGTGTTAAAATATAAACAATTGGTTTTCTAGTTGAAGGATGTATGTGTTTACTAGTCTCTTAGGTTTTCTGTACATTTTTCAAAATAAAAAAAGAAATATCTTTGACACAATTATTTATGAAACTTCTTTGTATTCACAAGGCCCTAAGTGGACTTTTCTCCCTCAGAAAATACTTTGGACATTTAGTAAAAATAGGTCCAAATGCAGATGTAAAAGCAATCATGTAGCATGAAATGTTAATTTTTAATAAATAGGAATCATTAACATTGGAATACCAACTAGATATTGGATAATGAATTAATATGGTTTAAATGATGACCCTTA
The DNA here is from genome assembly GCF_019320065.1 of Cervus canadensis. NCBI lineage: Eukaryota > Metazoa > Chordata > Mammalia > Artiodactyla > Cervidae > Cervus > Cervus canadensis. Next base: position 63,190,161 of record NC_057398.1, on the reverse strand, counting down.
AATGATTTGACTAATGATTCTAAAGGGTAATAAGTCTGTATCAGTGATTCTTAATCTGCTTTTCATTTTTGTAGTTTCAGTCATATTAGAAATTCACCTGTCATATGATAGAACATATTTTATTTTACAAATTTCAGTATTCTATGAATTTCAAATACACATGAGATGTCAACATTTTAGGTAAAAGTAGTGCACCACTACCCTGGAATATTATGGAATTTAATTATGGATTATAGTAATTTAATATACTAGAATATGTATATATATATGTCATATTTTGTGTATTTATTGTGTATTACAAGTATTAGTATATATTACTAAGTAGGTAACATATTCTCAGTGTGTTTTTTCTGAGTAGATTCCCAAGGCCATTAGGTATTTACAAGTAATAATAATGTCATGTGAATTGATAATCTCACTAAATTTTATTTATAAGATATAATTTGTTACAAGTAGACCATGTACTAAATATATATTTTTAAATAGTATGATATTTCAATAGTCTTACTTTCTTTTATGAAAAGGGAATCTAGATCAATGCTACTTTTTAATATAAATTCATGTTTTTGTTTTTAATACATTTTTTTACCCTAAATCTCTTTTATTATTCATAAAATATACCCTTACATGTTCCGTAAAGTATTGTGCATTGACACTGTTATTTCCTTAATTGCTCTCTTAGGTATTTATGCCTTGGGGTGGCAGAAAAGTCGGAAATGACTTATAAACAACAAGAAAAAGAGAACAGAAATCTGTTTGGGCTTCCCTGGTGACTCAGCTGGTAAAGAATACACCTGCAATACAGAAGACCTGGGTTTGATCCCTGGATTGGGACGATTCCCTGGAAAAGGGAATGGCTACCCACTCCAGCATTCTGGCCTGGAGAATTCCGTGAACTGTACAGTCCATGAGGTCACAGAGTGTCGGACATGACTGAGCGACTTTCACTCACTAGGCATTTATTTAGGAATAGTAAACTTAAGATCATTTTGTACTATCCCTGCACTGCAGGGAATGGAACTGACGAATTATTTATAATTTTCACGTTCATTATACCTCATGATTTATTTTCCTATTAGTACCTCCGAGTTTAGCTGTTTACTTGTGACTTCCAAATATCCTCAAAGAATTCTACTCATTACTTTTGCCATTGGTAATATAGCTCACAAAGTTATCATATTATAATAAAGACAATTCAGTAATAATTTTAAAATTAGTACTCATGTACAAGGGTAATTCACATGTGCCTTTACCTGCTTTTGTGAAAAATCAGGTTAATGATGTCCTTTTGTTCATGAATATGGAGCCTAATGGTCACTTGTTCTCAGGATTTTTGAAAGCCTAAATATAATAATGTGTTAATGTATTTTAACTCTACTTGTCTTCTTGTTTTGTAACTCTTCAACATTATTTCTTAACGAAGACTTCAATAGAACTGTTAGGTATCATATTTGGGCCATTGTCGTTGCTGTTATTTAGTTGCTGAGTTGTATCCGACTCTGACCTCACGGATTCTAGCAAGCCAGGCTTCTCTGTCCATGGGGATTTTCTGGGCAAGAATGCTGGAGTGGGTTGCCATTTCCTTCTCCAGGGGATCTTTCTGACCAGGGATTGAACCTGTGTTTCCTGCATTGGCAGGTGGATTCTGTACTGCTGAATCATTATAATAGAATGATTATATCATTATAATGTCATTCTATTATAATGATTATATCATTATAATAAAATGATATATCATTATAATATAATGATTTCTATAGATCCTCCAAATTACTTAAATTTAGGCAGGATTCTTATTCCCATGTGCTAATAAACTGTTTTGTCAGAAAAACTCATTTCTAAAGAGAAGTGGGAAACATGTACACATATCAGAAGTTGAAGAAACACAAATAAATATAACACTAACATTTTTAGGCAGTTTCCCTGTACATAACTTAAGAAAATCTTTCCATCTTCCTATGTATTAAAAGTAAGAGTTACGAAGATCTTGACACATCTTCAACCTATTTGTAAAGAAAATATTAAAAGCAGTCATTCTGGGTAATTATATACTAAAAAATTACAGAATTTTAGGATTGTACCTTAAGTGCCATCTGGGTCAATCATATCCTACTTTTATGTTAATAACATGCTGTGTCTTAACAAAATCATGTGCTTGACCTTAAAGAATTGGATTTAATTTGATGGTGTATAATTATATGATTTTGTACCAGTACAAAATATGCTTTAAAACACTCCTAATGTCCTTACTACATGCTAGGTGCTATTCTAGATATTTTAGGTAAGAAAATACAACTTTTTGGTAGCAATGATTGTGTTGTTTATTTGAATATATTTGATCAACAAAATAAAAAATGTGTTTCACAAAGATAAATATTTGTTAGTCATTGATGTGTTATACTTTACCATTATACATAATAATAATTCTTAGTTTATGAATAAAAATGAAATATATTGTTTTTAAAGTAAATGGTATAGCTTCCACATAAGAAAAACAATATGGAAGAAAAATCTATTTTCTTAATCAGAACTGGAAGTTATGACCTGAATCATTTGACAGTGTTATGTTTATACAAATAATTAATGGAGATTCAGTGTCTTTTAACTCCTATTCCAAAATCTTTTTATTATATGATATTGTCCTTTCTTATGATAAATCATTTTTAAAACATCGTCACTTGTAAGGTGTCCCACATTGTTTACAGATGAGGTCATTTTTTAGTTATCACATTTTAAATTACCACAGAAACAACTCATAATATTGGGGTGAATTAGATAGTGTGTGGAAATTGGACCTTATAATTATATAGAGGCTGAAATTGAATCTGATGACCTAGGTCAATCATATCATATCATTGTTTTGAGATACTTTTTAGTTGCAAAATTGTGGTATATCTCTCATATTGAAATAGTTTAAGATTAAATTATGAATTAAAGTTTATAACTAAAAGCAAATTAAGCTTGTCAATCAGTTTAACCTAACACCAAGGAAATATGGCAACCATTATAGTTAAAATATTTTACTTAATACTATGCATTTTGATTGCTCCCTAAAAGAGATTTTATTGACCAAAAATGCTCATAATCAAACTTTCTTGCTAGTCAGAATTTATCTACTGCAGAGTTTTATGTGCTATAAATAATAATATTGAAAAGGTTTGGTGAGATGGAAAGTAAAATTGAATTCAGATATTTGTAGAATATTTTGCATAACATGTAGATATTGTTTCAGTTGTTTTGTGTAAAGTCATTACACTGTACCGCACTGGGATGATGCCTTTTGTTACTTGAGTTTTGAATGCCTATAAAATTAGTGTATGTATTTTCATAGTTTATATATAATCTGCATTGTTTTGTGTGTGTATATGAATTTTATTGATATACTTATTTATCTTTTGAATAAGACACAGATGCACATTTAAATCTTCCAGAGTCCTAGAAATTTTTAATTATGATTCTGTTTAAATAATCAGGAAAGTTTTTCCCTATCAGAATAATGGAAAAATATCTGAATAAACTTGCTTACTCCCAGTCCTACCCACCCTCACACTCATCCATCTATCTAAATATAGAGATAGATAAATGGCATATGCATAAACACACACAAAATTACTTATGTATTCTAAGACCCACAGTTCCATTCCATCTTAGTTTATCTATATTATGGATAATTTTAATTAATTTAAAGCCTTTCTCTAAAAGAAGTAAAGGATAAAATACATGTAGTGTTAAAATTTATAACAGAATTTATTAAATAAACATATCCAGTGTTTCTTTTGAAACTGTTCAGTGTTGTAAAACATTTATGCTGAAAAAGTAATTATGAGTGAAAATTTCTGATGATCGCTGCTCAGAGTGGGCTTTAGTGTTCCACTGTATGATGTTGCCCTGCCAAGGTTTGTTGGAACTCGGTGACTTATTTTCCAACAAATAAAGAAACCTAAGCATGAAAGAGCTCTGGAAAAAAAGAAATCATTTTGGTGTACTACTTGCGGTTGACTTTTGCTATCATCTAATTTGAGACAATGGTATTAGACTTTTAAAAAAGGATTTTCCACCTCAGCACCTTAACTGCTAGAAAAGAACCTTCCAGGGGCTAACTAATTGCCTGTGTATTTTGTCTAGGTGTTGAGGGAAAGCTAAGAGAATGAAGGCTCTAAGTCCCCAGTGGAAGCATGATATGGCGAAGCAGAGCTGGTGCTGAATTGTTCTCTCTGATGGCTCCATGGGAGTGGATAGCACTGAGTCTTCATTGCTGGGTTTTAGCGGTTGCTGCTGTTTCGGATCAGCATGCCACAAGCCCCTTCGACTGGCTCCTCTCTGATAAGGGACCCTTCCATCGTTCACAGGAATACACAGATTTTGTGGACAGAAGCCGGCAGGGATTTAGCACAAGATACAAGATATACAGGTATGAAGCAAAGGGAAAGCAATGGCACCTTCCTTGAAGGTGGTGGATAAGTAAGTTGCTGTAAGGGCAAGTTTCAGATGGGAAAGGGTTTTATATGAAGGGTTATTAATTGCCATTCACCACGGTAAGGTTTTCTGGTTATTGCAAAGTATTTCTTGTAGATGCAACTTCTTCCAGAAAAACTGGATGAAGGTGACCACTTGTGTACCACTCCCAAATTCTACACTGCTACCCTGCTGTAAATTTCAGTTCACTGTGAGGCTATTTTATTGTTTTAAATACTCAAAATTTTAAATCGGAATTTCTTGAATGGCATTTCCTTTCTACCTTGCACCATGCTTTGTTACCTTTTTTAGCTTAAATGGAAATGGTATCTTCTAGGAATCACTGAGCAGTTGAGTCAGCTCATCATTTTTTACCTTCAAGGTAATTGCACATTCAGAAGCTGGAGGAAATGGCCATGGGATAAAAAAGGAAATGCACATAAATAGGATTTGGGAGCAAGGGCCAAGAAAAAGGAAGAGATTGAGATATATGGCCTTTAACTTTCACTGCTCTTCTAAGCGTGAATCTAAATAAGTTACACAAAAGGAGTCATATATTAAATATGTCAGACTGCTTGCTTCCCACAAGTGCAGTGAATCCATTAAGTAGAGGGGTATACAAGTGGTTGCCTGAATGGGTTAGATTGCATTGATCTATGCCATAAAGAACATTTTATGAAGGTTATCGGTTCGGTTTGTTTTTTCATGATAGAAGTTTACAATTCCCAGTGATTGGTTTAGAATGCATGCAGAAGCAACATTTTGTTTTGTATTGGTGTCTGTATCTGTGTAGTTCCTGTTACATAAATATTTTATTTTATGTTAAATGCGCACCAGAGGGCACTGTGCTTCTGATCTGTATGTAGTCTTTCATATAGCATTCTGAGAAATGTATAGATCCGATCAGCCATGCATATTTACAGAAGAGACTGAGGGTGTACTGAACATGTTCTGTAAGGCATCACACAATTCTCGCTCTATGTGCGTGTGTGTGCCTTTATTCCAGGCGGCCAGGACACTGTCACAAGTCTGCAAAAAAGAATTATTCTACTTTAGTAGATGAAATGACAAATATTAAAGATTTCCTTTCTGAAATGCTCCAGGAAGCAGTCAATATATTATGATTCCAGTTATAATCATTTTTACATGTTTTTGTGGGTTTAGCCAGCTTTCTTTCACAGACTGAGTGAAGCTATTAAATTTCAGAGAGTGAGACTGTCTTCTATTTCAGCATTCTGCAGAAAAATTTTTAACAGTCTCTCAAACAGATGGATGCCAGAGCATGTCTCCATAATCTGTGGCATCTCTGTTGGGAGGTCTGAGGTGTTGTCTTGTGTGTGACTGTGAGCTTTGGATTATTGATTGATTGGCTGTGAGTTGCAAACATGGCTTGACATGTGTACAGAGGTTCTTGGCTGAATGAAAGAGGCAATCTCTGGATCACCACAGTGAAAGGTAATAAAGAAAACAATGCCTTGGGATTGGTTTGTAGGGTTCATGCATTCCCTGTTGTCTTCATGTTTCTCTATTCATAAAGACCTTCAGTAACTCTCTACTCCTCATCCTTATGTTTTTACTGTTGTGGTTTGAATAAACGTAAATGGGAATTGTTTCTTTATAAACAATGGAATAAGATGTCCCTGTCCTTCTGCTTGGACCAGACTACAACTTCTGTAACCTTTGACGCATTGGCTGATGATGCTATGATCAGTGATGGTTGCTATAAAATGAATGGTATAGTATACTCACGAAGATTCCATTTGCCTTGGCACTGTGAGATATTTCATCTGTCTGAGTATTTCCTCACATTTCAGAGAATGCTATCTACCTATCTGTTTGATATAATAGATGGTTATATGGGTATGAGTTTTTCCTAGTGAAGTTGACCTTATTTTTGAGAACTCAAGAATCTAAATTCAAAGATTAGGATGTCTTTCTGGCTTTGTTTAGTTCTTACCTCTGTTTTTAATATTTGTCTTAATCAGTCTTAGAGATTTATGTTTCATAAATGTTTAATTACAGAACTAGTGAATATCTAAGACACAAAGGTGGAAAATTAGTATTTTTCACTATTAAGCACTAAATTTATCATGTTAAGGGACCACATCATTTTGAAAAGTGATCAAATTCTATAGGTGCTTATTACTGTCATAATCTTCTTTTTGCAAGTTATTGCATTGACATAATATCTGAAATGCTTTAGTTATAAATGTATAACACACTAAGCCTGAATAATTAGGTCAAATTCCTTTCAGTTGTCAGTCTTCATTTTATCTTCTTTTCCAGTAACATATTTTTCTTTTCACCTCAAATATAGAACAACAAGAGCATAACAACTGATCACTGCTAGAATCATAGTTAGGACTTAAAGTGAAAGGAACCACCATTATTTTCTTGATAGTGTGCATTTGTGTCAACTATCAAGTCTTATTTTTAAATTGAAGTATATTATATTTTTAGGTTTTATTCTGAAGCTACATTAAAAGTATGAAGTGATTACTCTATGAGCAGATCATTGAATTGAAGACCTAGAATGAGGTTGCTAACACTTAAATTGTCATTTGGTTAAGTATTAAAGATTGGATTTTAAACTATATTTTAGCTAAAGATTGATAATGGGACTTAGGGTAAGCATTTTAAGTAAGGGTTCTCACTTTCAGAAAGTGGAGTATGCCTGGAGAAATTTTGCCCCATGAGGAGCACACTTGGCCCCTGAATAAATGGAAGCCTGTGATGGCAGTTATTATGGTCTAGAAACACCCTCAGGCAGTAGGCCCACCAGCAAATACATCATTTCTTCCAGACCACAGAAATCCTCATCCTTTTAATAAAATGACAGGGGCTCTGAACAAGGGACACGCTTTTAGTATTTCTGACACCATTATCGTGAACCAGGGTTGTGAATTCTAAGATAAAATAGACGGTGATTTTTATCCCACAAAAAAGATATTTCACATGTATAAATCTTCATATACTTTGCTAGAAAATTAAAGTCTCTCCCCCACCAACTTCTACCATTCTTTGTTTAACCACATGTGTGAGAAAATCATGGGGGGAAGTAATGATGCTTTTCCTATAACTTTAAAGAATAATATTACTATGTATCATTTTACTACAACTTGGCTTGCTTCCTCAGAGCAATTTTTCAAAGCAAAATTTGAGTGAGAATAAGAGACAATAGGGATAAATATGATGCCTTATTGGTCTTCTTGGTAATGTTCCCTGAGAAAAATTATATTTAAAGAATGACTTGGAAGGGATAACATAGTCTAGGAAAAAAGTAAGTGTATGGACACTTCATGACAGGGGTATAATGAAATAGTGTGTGGGGGAGGGGAGAGTTTTGAATAAATGGTTCTCCAGTTTACGTAGCCATGTGTGGAAAGCAGAGCTTCTAGATGGCTCAGTCGTAATGAATCCAACTGCAATGCAGGAGATGCAAGAGATGCAAGACACGTGGGTTCAGTTCCTGGGTTGGGAAGATCCTCTTAGGATCTTCTTAGTAGGAGGAAATGACAACCTACTCCAGTATTCTTGCCTGGAAAATCCTGTGGACAGAAGAGCCTGGTCAGCTATAGTCCATGGGGCCACAAAGAGTCCTCCATGACTGAATGACTGACAGTACACACATGAGAAAAATAGAGATGAGATCTCTTTCCAGTACCACATTCACAAATCTACTTTATAGGGAATAAAAATCTAAATAAGAAAGGCAAAAATATTAAATTTCTAGGAGAAAAACAGAGGAAAACACTTTCAGATATGTAAGTATTTCTTAGAGTTCAAAGCATTAAACAACCAAAAACCCTGATCAATTCACGTATATTAACATTAACAAGAGTGTAGCCACCAGCAGGATCCTGGATGAATCTCCCAAGCAGAATGTTAAGTTCAAGAAGCATAACACAGGAAACATTTACACATAGTCTGATTCTATTACACGAAATTCACAAAACAGGTAAAAGTAAATTATATTTAGATATGCATACCTAAACATGGTTGGTAAAACCTAAAAAAATCCCCAAGGAGAGGACTATAATAAAAGTCAAGATAGCAGTTATCTCCATGAGGACGGGAGAAGGATGGGATTTTTAAGGGAAAATGAGTGATCTCTAAAATAATAACAATACTCAATTTTTTAAACTGCTTAGTTGTTACACTCACGTATAGACTCTAAACATTTTAGACAATTATTCATATGGATTTTGCATTTCATAATCATTTAATAAGTAAATACATATTGTGTCAGCTTTGAACTAAAAAACTGGAATCCTCAGATTAAGTAGATTTATTTTTTTCTTTGAGTTATCTGCAAATTCAATATTAAAGCTTGTTAAGCCCTTTTGTATTCTATAGAAATGTTTAATTATGTGAGTAATATGTGCTCTGATACAAAATTATATTTTGGTACATATACATGCATTTCTGTACAAATATCAAATTTTTCCTTGTTGCTTACAAAGACCTTCCATTTTTTTAATATGTAATTTTTACTGTAGCCTTTTATTGATGATACTGTATCAATTTCAAAAAGTTACCACCCAGAGATTTTAAGTAGTATCAGTACTACTATCAGTAGTAAACAGCAGACATATTAAAAAATAATTAAAACCCATACTTTTGAAATTAAATTCATTAATCATTTTACCACAATTAAGTAAAAACAAAAGTTTGCATAGATAATTGACCACGTCTTTGGAATTAAATCTTCTAATATATAAAAACAAATCCATTGCACAACTTACATCTTTCTATGTTCACATTTATTAGTCAGGTTTGTTCAATAAATATATCCTTGATTTATTTGCCAGAGATCTAATAAAATTGCATTAGATTGTTACAGTCACATCTCCTGGTGACTCAGATCTCCCAATCTCTCCGACTTTGCATATTTTCCCCACTATTGACTTTGGGCTTGGCCTTTGCCTTCTTTTGTCAGTGTGGCATCAGCAAATATGATGCAAGTAGAAGCTTATAAAAGTGTCTGTGCACTTGCCTTGCACTGAATCAGATCTGAAAACAACCTTTGAAGAAGTTCAGTCTAGACCGACAGAGCAGAAGAAACCACCCAGAGCAGAGAGGAACAGGCCAGATAATGTGCTTCGGACCTGACAGCCCCCAGACAGAAACAATCACCGCATGAGGAAGTGGGGCCATCCCAGGATATTCAGACCTAGCTGATCTGGTAGAAAACTGAAAACCACATTAGTGATCAGGCATACTGGAAGAACCAGACAGCTGAGCCCAGCTCATAATGGTCATTCATTCATGGAATCATTAATAAGCAAACACCAAATCTTTCTCTAAGCCTCTAAGTTTTGGGAAGGTTTTCTATGTACCACATATAATTGATATAAGTATTTTTTCATCAGAATATAAATTGGCCAGGTATTTATTAGTGATATAAATAATATGGTAATCATGATGTCATTTACAAAAGAACATTAAGAATGTAAATGTTTTTTAAAGAAAAAAGGAGATTCTGGTTTAAAATGTCTTCAATATAGCAGTTCTTTATAGCATCACTTTAAATTTTCTATTCAAACTAGTGTAAATTCAACAGTTCAGTTGCTCAGTCATGTCTGACTCTTTGCCACCCCATGGACTGCAGCATGCCAGGCCTCCCTGTCCATCACCAACTCCAGGAGTTTACTCAAACTCATGTCCACTGAGTTGGTGATGATATCCAACCATCTCATCCTCTATTGTCCCCTTTTCCTCCTGCCTTCAATCTTTTCCAACATCAGGGTCTTTTCCAATTAGTCAGCTCTTCACATCAGGTGGCCAAAGTATTGGAGTTTCAGCTTCAGCATCAGTCCTTCCAATGAATATTCAGGGGCGTTGAAAGCTCATAACACAGTAACTTAGTTGGTATTCAACTTTGTGCCAGAATATGAGAAGCATTTTAATGGTTATATGAATCAGTGATTAGCAAATATATTTTAATGCTTAAGACAGAGCAAGCCCAGTGGTCTTGACAGAGATGAGAAACATTTTAATGGTTATATGAATCAGTGATTAGCAAATATATTTTAATGCTTAAGATAGAGCAAGCCCAGTAGTCTTGACAGAGATGACACTTACTGTAAATACAGTTGGGAATTATATCATTACTATCAGCTACCTGCTCAGAAACCCAGAGTTGGCTCCAAATAGGAGCTATGAAGTTGTCTCTCTCCTGCACAACTCTGCCTTGTGATGTAACCAGAGTGTAAGTTTTCAATTTCTCTCTGTTCCATGATATTTGGAGATGGTAGTTCCCAAGAATAGTGTGGTAGGTAGAGATTTTGGCAGATAGGCATGACCCAAGATCCCCTGGAGAAGTGACTGGCTACTCACTCCAGTATTCTTGGACTTTCCTGGTGTCTTAGATGGTAAAGAATCCATCTGCAGTGCAGGAGACCTGGGTTCAATCCCTGGGTTGGGAAGATCCCCTGTGAGGAGGGCATGACAATCCATGCTGGTATTCTTGCCTGGAGAATCCCCATGGACAGAGGAGCCTGGTGAGCTACAGTCCATGTGGTCACAAAGAGTTGGACACAATTAAGCACAGCACAGCATGCCATATTTGGGACATACTTATACTAAAAAACAATTTGTTTATTTACACTCCACTTTTACTACTTGCATGTTTTATTTGCAACATCTGGCCAGTCTAGGAGGAAATAAGTGATTACTGACATCAACAATTATGTATCAGTGACAAAGATGCCCAGAAGTAAATTTGGAACAGGAAAGGGAAGAGCCCAGAATGCAGTGAAATCTATGTTTGTAGCATTTAAGTGGAGTGGTAAAATTTATATTTATTTAAATTCTAAAAATAGGAACTGGGAAAATAAGTCTGAATATTACTGCAAACTTTAAGGGTAGATATAAAAAATCAGCATTACATTTTAAATGTCCTTGCTACATATAAAAACAAACATATAAAAATTTAAAGGTTAAATAAAAATGATAAACATAACATAAAACAAGATGGCTACAGAAAAATATAGTTAATGTCATGAATGTAAATATTTCAAGCTCCAAAAATAGCTGGAGTAAAACATTTACTTAAATATGCTACTTATAGCAAAGTTACCTAAAACAAAATTGCACCTAACAGAAAAGCCCATAAAATGTAAAAAAAAAAATGATCTAATATATTAAAATCCATATGACACTCTCTAGAGGATAATAGTGTTTTATGGAGCATGTATATCTTCCCTGATGGCTCAGCGGTAAAGAATCCGCTTACTAACGCAGGAGACATTGGTTCAACCCCTGGGTCGGGAAGATTCCCTGGAGAAAGAAATGGAAACCCTCACCAGTATTCTTGCCTGAAAATTTCCATAGAACAGAAGGAGCCTGGTGGGCTACAATCCATGGGGTTGCAAAAGAGTTGGATGCAATTTAGCTACTAAACAGCAACAACAAATGAAACATCCATATAGTTTAGACTAAGAAAGGAGTAAAGATGGAACTAAATACTGTGGTTTTATTAAGTGATTATGCTTTTACAGGTTATGTCATTTAATCACCAACCCTCTTAAAATAATTCCCAGTTTAAGGTTAGCAAAATAAAAACTTAAACCCTTTTCCCTTTTGTTTACCCCTCCTACCCTTGAATATCTGTCCTTGTACCTTTGATACTGCTCTAAAATTACCTGTTGTCTCCTCTGAGATATGAGTGCCTTGGAGGCAGGACCTTTCTAGTTTCTATTTTATTTTTTAAATTTTATATACCTCATCTTATTTCTTTATTTCTGTTTGCCTAGTTGCTCACTTTACATTTGGGCTGCTTGGTTTCAAAATCAAGCTCATCTCATTGAAAATATACCCTCTTGAATGTAAGCGAGGAGACTTGAATTGATTCTTCGTCACTAACCAAACTTTTTAACCTCAGGCTTGTAAGTTAATTTCTCAGGCTTCAGTATTCTATTTTGTAAAATTAAGGATGCTCTAGATTTCTAAAGATCCTTTGAGTTATAAACTTCAGGGTTAGCAATCCCAAAAGCAAAATGGGAAAATATCGAAACAAATTGATAAGCATGAAAATGAAAATCAATTATGGTTAATTCTCCTATCTGCAGCCTTTTGTCTTTTGCAAAAGTCACTTATAAATACTTTTTAAAAGTAATATCTAAAAATCTCTCAGATTACTCTGTGTTCATGGGTACCTAAACCTAAATTTTGCAATAACTTCCATTGTCCTCATTACTTCAGTTCTTTTCTGTTTTGCATACTGTAGGGGCTATCGTGAGGAAGCTAGTTTTCCTAGTTGGTTGATTTTCCATAAACCCTTCCATTAGTCTGTTAGCACAATACCGTTCAGTGGTAAATTAAGGAGAGTATTCTAGCTAGTGAGTTTATACATAAATAACTTAATATATCTACTCAACAATTCTAATTACATCTCCAATTTTGACAATAAACCTTAAAACAAATTTTAATTTTTGGTATTCAATTCTAATTCACAATTGAATCTGCATATGAATTCATACTTTGTATCCTTTAGTTGACACTGGGAAAATTTCAGTGAGGAAGAAAATGGAAATATTAATTCAAGGCTTTAGGAGTTATAATGAAATTTTAGAAAAGCTAGTTCTTAATGGGGATTGTATATAGCCTCATGATAAGTAAAATACATGCTTTGCAACAATTAAAAGCATTTATAAATAATAATATTTAGCTTAAAGTACAGTCATATTTGTTTCTGTTATATTGAAAAAAATGAACAGAATTCCTAGTTCATACAATTATTTATAGAGGAGAAAATAACAATTATGATTTTTTGGCATTCAGACAAATACATTATTTGATTATTTATTTCTCTAGTTTCATCTAACCAAGCACTCTAATTCTTTACTACTCTTGTCTCTGTGATCTTCTTATCAATTTAATTGCCAACATTATCAGTATTGTTTCCTCTTGTTATCATTGCTCTGTGGATTTTGAATTGCTAACATGCATTTTTTTTTTTTAAACTGGGCACTATTCCAAAAATGCAAAGTTTAAAACTCAAGTGAAAAAGCTGAGTAATAATAGTTTTTAAAGAGTTTCCTTGGCTTATTTCTTGAGAGTGTGTGTGTGTGTATTTAGAATGACTGTTATGAAAAAAAAGTCTTTAGCATTGTATTTCTCATTGTAAGTAAGAAAAGGTCCTAAAATGGAACTTATTATGTCTTCTTTGTTTTAATATAAAAGTAATGGTGCTAGTGGTAAAGAATCTGCCTGCCAATGCAGGAGACCTAAGAGATTCAGGTTTGATCCATGGGTCAAGAAGATCTGCCTGGAGGAGGGCATGGCAATGCACTCCTGTATCCTTGCCTGGAGAATCCCATGGATAGAGGAGCCTCATGGGCTACAGTCCATAGGTTTGCAAAGAGTCGGACATGACTGAAATGACCCAGTGTACAGGGATGCAATTGCTATTTAATTGCAGTATTTTAAAAAATTTCCAACTTTTAAAATATTAGGTATAAAATTAATATTAGGTTACTATTGTTTTTATTTTAACAAGCATATAACATGAATAGCAGTAAAAGAATCCTCACCTTCATATTATAATTTCCAAAGTTAAAGCTGTAATTTATACTGAATATTTATGATTTTTAGCAGAATACATTTATTCAGTTTCTATCGGCAAACCATTCTTTTATAGAAGTAACAACTTTTAGTTATTTTTGAGATTACTTCTTTTATAAATTGCTTATTTTCCCTATTATTTTCAACTGGAATTATAATTCCATAATTAGACTTAGGATGTAAACTGAAGTTCATTTGGCCTAGAGAAGAGTTTTATGTCAATTAATTAGTAATATTTAGCCTTGGAATTTGCCTCAGACTGAAGTGATATATGAAATACATAGATGTCCAGCAAGTGTTAGTTGAAAAAGATTACTCAAAGAGTGAACATGCTGTGTTTATTTTTCTTTCATCTATTTCTTTAAATATTCCAGTAAACAAATGCCATGTAAATGTAAAAAGTGTACTATTTATTGTATCAACAAACTTAGAAAAAATATTAATAAACCATTTTAGTTTAAGAGTAAAAGCTTGTAGCCTTGATTATAGGTGTAGGAGACAGTTTCATGCTGTTTGGTTACTATTGAAGAATTACTAAAGCTTTTCGGGATGATTTACCCATGGTCAAGGCAGAGTTTTCACAATATATGGAAGTAGTTCACTTATGTACAAGTCTGTTGTGAAGGCACCAGTATCTCTAAACCCCAATATATATTTGCAGACATGATTACTTTTGTGTCTGTCTCTACTTTTTTTTTAGTAGTCTTCTCTTTTCCATATAAGTGCAGGCTCTTTGTTCTCTTCCTTTTTGACACAGTTGAAAAGAGGCATCGAGAATGGCCTTGCCTTCATTTGCAAGTCCTTTTTCTAACAGACGTTTCCTTGGCTGCTCACTTAAACAGTTATTAGCAGCTAGCTCACTAATTAAACTACCTCCCTGTCAGTCTGAAATTATCAAAGGCTGGACTTGGCTGTGGGTTTGTGCATGGCTGTCTTATCTTAAAGACACACACTACTATTGCTCCAAAACAGAATAGAACATTCGATTTAAATAAACACACCCATTTAAAGTTATAAAGCAATTCCTCACAAAATGCAATCTTTAAACAATTATTCATTGTATGAAAGTGTTTTTTTACAACAATCGCTAAATCCATTACACATAAGAATACTTGTAAAAAGCCAAGGGATAATAACTTTCTTTGCATTTATCATTTCAGAAGATAAACTTTTTAAAACATAAAGTCAAAGATTCTAATGATTAAAAATGTCTTTAGCGTTCATCTATTCAAATCAATGATATTTAATTCATGCTGTGCAATCCCTATGTTTAATACTACTGTCAAATGGTCATCAACCCTTTCTTTCAATGTTTCAGTGGATTGAGAACTCACTCTTTCCCAAGATAACAGAATCAGTGGATGAAACATGACACTTGGGAATGCCTTCCTGGGCAAGAGTCACAATTTGTGAGCTTGCGTCTTCTAACCGTCGTACCAAATCTCTCTCTTTGTTTATTCACATCATAGTACCCAGGTATCCCATTCATCTTCAGTTTTGTAGAAATCATACCTCTCTGTATATGGCAGTCTAACTCTTCTGTTTGGAGAGCACTGCATGTGTGTCTATATCTCATTGAATGTAATATAAAAGCATTTTTGGCCTGTTTGACAAATTTATCAAGAAAATCTGTTCTTGATCATTATAATCCAATATCCTCCTTATTTCAAATCTGCACATTTGAAAACAATATCTTCTATATAAATGAAATTATTTTAAAAAACCTTTAAAAAGCCTATGGATGTAAAAATATTTTTAAAAAATATAGCAGAATAAGAGTAAAAACAGAACTTTGAACCGCATTGTGAGAAACCTTCTAGCTAGATACATTTTAGTTCTTGCAAAGTTCAAAGCGCTATATCAGAAATTTCAAAATCCCAGTGTTCTGAAATTGAGCCATTTTTCTCTTAGCAATTTAGGTTTCAAAACTTGTCCTGTCCTGGACAGATATGAGGCTCTAGTTTTTATTTTAGTATTCAATGTAAACATTCATATGTTGCATTTCAAGGGCACTGATGTGTTTGATTATGAGTTGATGACTTAGACTCCACTGAGGATATAACATAAGGTACACTGTATATATTAATACCTCATTTTCCATCTAAAATCTGAAAAACCGAACGGATACACTTCACTCAAGGATTTCAGATAAAGCAGTGTGGCTCTGTATTAACCTTCAAGCTTTTCTGTAGTGTCCCCATAAAGGATATTATTTTTGACCGTGTTAAATGCAAACAAGGTACAATTGGATCCCACAGCGTGTGCTTTATGGCCTCATGTGCTGGGCAGGGAGGGAGTAAGGGCAGGTCTAGCAGAGGGGCTGGGAAAGGAGGGCCTGGGATGTGCCGAGTGTCTGAGAGGCTCAGAGGATGGGGGATGGGGCCTGAGGTGGTGCTGAGACCACCCTTCCCAGATGGAGCCTGACTGTGGGATCTCAGAAGTTACCCTGGGTGATGAGGAGATGAGAAACACTCGCATGCCCTGGGTGCCAGAGGCCCCTGGCCCCAAGTTCATGTGTAAGCAACCTGGGTCACAGCACATATCCAGTAAACCCCAATCCTCCTTGACAGCTCCCCGATAACACTCAGATATTTGATAGAATACAGACTTCTTTGTTGATCTGTTAGATTAACTATGCCATTTATGGAGGAAATGAAATGAATTTTCTAATTCTTCATTTTCTTTCCTAACTTTTTAAACATGTATAGAATGCAATCTAGAACACTCTTTTTCCTTTTTAAATGTTGAAGTTATGTTTGCAAATCCTTAGGTGTGACCATGTAATCCTTATACTGTATTGAAAAGGTTTTAAATCAATTTTTTTCATTTGACCTTTAGCTTAAAGAGTTAAGCTACTTTATTTTTGGCATTATATTAATTTAATCCTGCTCATAGAATAGAGAGGTGAATGGAACTAAGAGTAGGATAGAGAGAACTAAGGTTTATAGAACTTGGAACTGGAATTATAGAATCAAGGTTTCAGGCCTGTATCTATCATTTACTTTTTGTATAAATGTATAAAATGGTATCACCTCTCTTTGTCTCTGAGTCCCTATTTATTAAAGGAGGATGACAGGAAGTTCTATCACTGTTTCTAACTGTGAGATTCCACTGAAGCGCAGTCCTTGCTGGCCTCTTTTTGACAGAAAGTGTTAGTTGCTCAGTTAGTTGACTCTTTCCACCTTGTGGACTGTAGCCCACCAGATTCCTCCGTCCATGGGATTCTCCAGGCAAGAATACTGGAGTGGTTAGCCATTCCTTCTCCAGGAGATCTTCCTGACCCCGGAATCGTACCTGGGTCTCCTGCGTTGCAGACAGATTTTTTTTACCACTGAGCTGCCAAGGAAGCCCCGAAATTTATTCACTTGACTCCACTGGATCTTGGTTGCAGTACATGGGATCTAGTTTTCTGACCAGGCTTTGAACCCGGGCCTCCTGCATTGGGAGCCTTGAGTCTCAGTCACTGGACCACCAAGGAAGTCTCAAAGAGAACTTGTGTTTGTAAACATACCATAGAACTGACTGCATTGTTTTTATTTAGGGTCATTATTTGAATTTATTTTGACCATAGTTTTGTAATTTAAAGACTTTTACTTAGTGAACTTGATATCTGAAAATAAAGATCTCAGATTTTTCTAGAATTTCTAAAGTTCCCTTTTTTCAAGATAAACAGTTTTAGTTCCCTAATTTTTTCAAGATAAACAACCTTAGCTGCTTCTAAAAAGAGAATGATATTGAAACAATGGAAGATACATGAGGGCTTCCCTTGCGGCTAAGCTGGTAAAGATCCACCTGCAATGCAAGACACCTGGGTTCGACCCCTAGGTTGGGAGGATCCCCTAGAGAAGTGAAAGGTTACCCACTCCAGTATTCTGGCCTGGAGAATTCCATGGACTCTATGGTCCATGGGGTCACAAAGAGTAGGACATGACTGAGCGACTTTCACTTAACTTTAGATACATGAATTAAAATATTAAATCTGTTGGAAGGGAAAGAACTCTCCATTGTTGATGCTGCCATGATAATTAATCATTATGTAGTTTTAGCAAGTCATGTGAATAGTTTTTTTTTTTAATTTAATAAAGAATCCATGTGAAAATTTGGTGACTGCATTTTACATTTTAGCTTTCAAAAATGATTTTTGATATCTGCCTGAGGAGGTATAGTCTAGTATGATTCTTAAATACATATTATATTAGCATATTTTAGACTAAAGCATTTTGATTCAAAGTATTTTTCTGAAAAAAGTAAGACATTGTGAGTATTCCTTTCATTCCACTAATGGAAAAAAAAAAAACTTCAAATGAGAATAAAATAATTGGCCCGTCACACAGAAACAATATCAAGAGTCCTGTTTTTGTCCCTTCTTATGGATTCAGGTGCTTTATTAGAGGAATTTGGGCTTATTGTTGATATGATATGAGGTTAGTATTATATTTCATAAGACTGAGATTCTCTACCTCTGTTTCTGGCATCATAACTATTAAAATTGGGCTCATACTTCAGCCTTTCCTTGGCACTCTTCACATTTTGAGATTTACTGTTCAGGCTTTACATTCAAATTATCTTCTTTCTGATCCTGGCCTCAGTAATACTTCTAAATTAGATCATCATAGAGTTAAACATCTTTCTACCATTAATTCAAATACCAAATACCACACACACATACACACACACACACATCTTATTATGGAAGATAGTGAACTGGGACTTCTGTCTTAGAACAAATTATTTGTTTTTAATTGAGTTATAAATCAACATGTATAATTGATTATATACATTTGATTATATTCGTTTCATTATATTCATTTCAGATGTACAACATAATGATTTGATATTTGTATGCATTGCAAAATGACCATTAGAATAATTCTAGCCAACATTTCTCACAATACATAGTCACAAAAATGTTTTTCTTGTGATGAGGACTCTCAAGATCCACCCTCTTAGCAAATATAAAATATAATATTATAAACTATAGTTACCACGCTGTGTGTTAGTTGTGGTCTAGTTTTTGACATATTAGTCATGATCTAGTTTTTAACCTATGTCTTCTATTTGGTTAAATATAAAGGAGTTTTGTGCCATACTTTTGCTCTTTTAAACTTAAAAATAAATTGAAACTGGAAACTCATGCCATATTAGGATACTAGGATTATATAAAAACAGCTTGTATTAATATAACCAATTTCAGCTGAAATTTCATTTCATCTTTACTATAATATTCATATGAACATCATGCCTATTTATGAGCAACACATGTTTCTCTTCTCAGATGTGTGGAAGGTGAAGAGTACAGCAAATTACTTTCACCTTTGCATCTGCTGCTCTGAATCATTTCGGAGTCAAAAGAGAAGAAACATGCTCACTTTTAAGCCTCTCGTGCCTTCTCACACACACACACACACACACACACACACACAGACACACACACACACACACACACACACACACACACACACCCCTCTGAAGATGACACCATTAAGCAGAGTAGATAGAAGGTGTGATTTCAAATCAGAAGAGACTTGGCCACATCCTAATTTGCAACAGGCAACCAGGGCAAAAATGAAAATAAGTAAATCTCATAATAGTGGTGAAATTGTTCTCTGGAAGCTGAGATTGGTGGATCCCGTAAAGAAAAAGGAACTCCCCCAACAAGACTGGCATTAACCTGTTCATTACTCCTCCAGTCACCTAACTTGTATTGAGAGCTGGGAGTGCATCACTTTCAGGCTGTCTTGGGGAAGAAACATCTACTCTAGGTGAATGCCCTGCTTCTGAATGGCAGAAGTAATAACCTACCTGCATCTGTGCTAGACCCAGCATGTATCTCAGGCAAAATTACAGTTCACTAATCATTTGTGGGATTGGATTCAAATATAACAGGATTTTCTAAATGTGGATGGAATCTTTGTGAAAATTATTCCAGTGGCTTTGAGTATAAAAATTCTCAGGTTATATGCCAAGTAGTGGGATTGGTGGGTCATATGTAGATTTAGCCCTAGTTCTATGAACCTAGAGCCTGTTTAGAAAAGAAGAGGAACCAGAGATCAAATTGCCAACATCTGCTGGATCATAGAAAAAGCAAGAGATCCAGAAAATATCTACATCTGCTTTACTGACTATGCCAAAGCCCTGGACTGTGTGGATCACAACAAACTGTGGAAAATTCTTCAAGAGATGGGAACACTAGACCACCTGACCTCTCTCCTGACAAATCTGTAAGCATGGCAAGAAGCAACAGCTAGAACTGGACATGGACCAA
This sequence comes from Cervus canadensis, assembly GCF_019320065.1. Classification (NCBI taxonomy): domain Eukaryota; kingdom Metazoa; phylum Chordata; class Mammalia; order Artiodactyla; family Cervidae; genus Cervus; species Cervus canadensis. The sequence continues at coordinate 63,169,874 of NC_057398.1, read as the reverse complement.
CAGACTGGTTCCAAATAGGAAAAGGAGTACGTCAAGGCTGTATATTGTCACCCTGCTTATTTAACTTATATGCAGAGTACATCATGAGAAATGCCAGGCTAGATGAAGCACAAGCTGGAATCAAGATTGCTGGGAGAAATATGTATAACCTCAGATATGCAGATGACACCACCCTTATGGCAGAAAGCAAAGAGGAAAGGAACTAAAGAGCCTCTTGATGAAAGTGCAGGAGAGTGAAAAAGTTGGCTTAAAATTCAATATTCAAAAAACTAAGATCATGGCATTTGGTCCCATCACTTCATGGCAAAAGATGAGAAACAGTGGAAACAGTGATAGACACTCTTTTCTTGGGCTCCAAAATCACTGCAGATGGTAACTGTAGTCATGAAACTAAAAGACACTTGCTCATTGGAAGAAAACCTACGACCAACCTAGACAGCGTATTAAAAAGCAGAGACATTACTTTGCCAACAAAAGTCAGTCTAGTCAAAGCTATGGTTTTTCCAGTGGTCATGTATGGATGTGAGAGTTGGACTATAAAGAAAACTGAGCATCAAAGAATTGATGCTTTTGAACTGTGGTGTTGGAGAAGACTCTTGAGAGTTCTTGGACTGTAAGGAGATCAAACCAGTCCATCCTGAAGGAAATCAATCCTGAATATTCATTGGAAGGACTGATGCTGAAGCTGAAACTCCAATACTTTGGCCACCAGATGCAAAGAACTGAATCATTGGAAAAGACCCTGATGTTGGGAAAGATTGAAGGCAGGAAGAGAAAGGGACAACAGAGGATGAGCTGGTTGGATGACATCACTGACTGGCTGGACATGAGTTTGAGCATGCTCTGTGAGTTGGTGATGGACAGGAAAACTGGCGTGCTGCAGTCCATGGGGTCACAAAGAGTTGGACACAACTGATAGACTGAACTGACTGAACTGAGAGCCTGTTATACAGAGTGAATTAAGACAGAAAGAGAAACAATTATGGCATATTGGCCATATATATGGAATCTAGAAAAAATAGTATAGATGAACATTTTGTAGGGAAGGAATGGAGACACAGATGTAGAGAATAGACTTGTGGGCACAGTGGAGGAGGGAGTGAGTAGGATGAATGGAAAAAGTACCATCAGCATATATACACTGTCATGTGTAAAATGAATAGTTGATGAGAAGTTGCTATATAATGCAGGGAGCCCAGGCTGGTGTTCTGTGTTGACCTAGGGGAGCAGGGTGGGGGGTGGGGAGGAGGCTCAAGATGGAGGGGATATATTTATAATTATGGCTGATCTTGTTTTTGTATGGTGAAAACCAACATAACATTGTAAAAATTTTTTAAATAAACAAACAAAAAACATGAGGTTTCATAAGACATTTCTCATAAAAAGTCCTCTAGGTAAAAAAAACTTCTAGGGAAAAGCCTAAACTCCGCATAGGTTACTAGTTTAACCTAACAGTAAAGTTCTACTGGTAAGCTGTAAGTTTCCCCAAAGTAAGGAAACATGTCTTTTCGACAATGCAATTCTGAAAATATTGTTAATAAGTACTTCTGTGACTTTGATTTTAGTACAGTTTATATACAGAGAGGAGTGAAAAGACAAAGCAAGAGGGGAGAGAGAGAGAGAGAGAGAGAACCATTACTGGGTCATCTAGTGTTTAAACAAATGAATAATGGCTTAAAAATTATTTTTAGGGTTTTCTTCTATGTTGTTTTGTAATAAAATTACATTATTTTAGTTATTTTTGTAATTTTTGTAGCAGCATCTAAAACTTGTGTTTAATATTATATAGTGATCAAAAAGTGATTCTAAAAGAACTCTTGGAGTTCAAAGAGATCTTAGGGACTATTAATTTGGAATCTCCTCATCTTACTTTTGATTTTACTGTAGTATCTTGAGGAGTGAAGCATATACGGTTGTAAAATACCTCTACATGAGTGAGACCCCCCCATTATTCTTTTTAGCATTACTTCTGCTGTTCCACTATGTATCTTACAAGAAAAGGAATTTATAACAGAATCTAGTAGAACATTATTTTTAAAAAATATTTACTCCTCTTTAATATGTTTTATTGTTCCTAAGTTTATTAATTACAAAATTAACTGAATTAGTTATATTTTGATACAATTTTTAAATAAATTGTATTCCAAGAAGTTTGGAATTAGACATTTTCACATATAAGCATAAAAATTACTTAAATGAATAATAAAAGTTTTGAATGCTGATTTCCCAAATTATTAGCAAAATAACCTGTTGATACAACAAAGCTGATTTTATTCCTACATCATAAATAAGTATTTTCCTTTGTAATAGAGATTTAATAGATCTCAGAGTAGAGAAGTTAAATTTGAAATATTATTTGAATTTTCCAATTTTGGTTAATTTTTATATATGATGAGCATCTTGGCATTTTGTTGAAGAAATCAAAAGGGGTCATCTAAATATTTAATAAAAATTTAATAATAGGAAAAACATTGTAAAAATAAGCATCTACCTTAAACAATGCTTATACACAGAATGCTTTGAGCAGTTCTCAGGTGAAGATCTGTCTTCATTAAAAGAGTAGAATTTATAAGACATTTATTGTACTTGTGTAGTTATCTTACAGAGTTATCTGAGACTCTTAGCTTTCTGGGAGCAAATATAATATCTTGTTTCTCATAGTTCCAGCATTTACCAGTCTTGGACACACTATATGCTTAATAAATACAATAATAATACAATAATAGCTTCCACCAGATGGCATTGTCTTTACTTCACACCATGTCATTTGCTTGTTTGCAGCCACAGACAACTGAGCCCAATAAGTCTCATAATTCTATTTGTTTAATATCATTTTCAATCAAACATATTTTCTATATTCATTATATTGCATGGGATGAATTATTCAAATGATTTTTTAGGAACAATTTGATTTAAGAACAAAAGTTTTTAAAATGAATTATTAAGTGCTATTATTGGTATTTGTATCATGTATTTGCCATTTATAATTCAAAGATGTTAAGAGATGCAAATTTGGATCTCCTTGTGCTCTTTTGGGAATGATAATTTATCCTGGGTAAATTTATCTATTCTGTACTATTTATCTAAGAAAGTCATGGAATTATAGCCTTCCAGAAAAGATTATTGACCATATAAATTTTCAAATCTTTAGCTCTGGAATTGTCCACCCAAAAATTGGTGTAAGTCAAAACCAAAACAAAAATTTCATGCTTCTTCTAATTCAATAGTACTTTAATTACTGCTTATCTACATCTAACTAAGGCAAATTAGTTCCCTCAATCCATGCATGTGTTAAAAGGTTATTTTATAAAAAGGGTATGACTTTCATAGATATAGAAAATAAATGTGTGCAAAAATTTTATTTAACTCACTGATTAATGGGGAACTAGTAAGAAGTTATACTGTTTCAAAGAAGAATTCAATCAGGGATATAGACGTGAATTTACAAATAGATGTGTAGCTAGTTTATTACATGGTGGAGAGGATAATTAATTGTCTGTCTATCTTACAAAAGCTATTTGCATGTCTATGAACAAGAGTCATTTGCATTGCTGTCAGTTATCTAAAACTTGCAGAGTTGTAAATAGCTCAAAGGTGATGGAAAGTTCAGAATCCTCATAGAGTAAAACAACCCTAAAAGGTGTGTTTGGACCCTGCCACATTTTTCACTGAAGACACCCAGTGTATTTAAAAGTCGGTGTTTTTAAAGTCATTTGCATTTTGTTCCTACACTCTCCCCGTACTCACTTGGCAATCATAAAAATCTAAACGTGAGATTCTTGACTGCAAAGAAGGCCGCATGGTTAGATTTGGCCTAACTGTTTGTATACATGCGGCATGGATGTTAATTTTCCAGAGACCTCGAATTTACTTGTGATACTAGAAGTGTGCAATACTGAGCAATCATTAAGACCACAAGTTGAATTTCTGTCTGGAATTTTTCGATACATTTTGGATTGGACTTCTAAAAGCTTTAACTGTTTGTTATCCCAATAATAGGACTCCCAAGTCCAAGAGAGTTTCTCTAATAGATTTCACCTCTCTTTCCCAGCCTGGCAAGAAGAAACGTTCCTCACCCCTGATAAACTTTGAAAACCAAGTATTAGGCTAATTTTCTTGGAATAACTTTCTGAGAATTGGTTGCATAAGTATAGCCACCATTTGTTTCTTAAGTAAGAAACCTTATTATACTACACAAATGACACTTCAATGAAACTTCGGTTATATAATTGATTTGCTGAACTAAATCCTGGTTAGAAAGGGGGCAGCTTTTTACTGACCTAAGCAAATAAGTATATTGCTGTGAAAAATTAGGAGACAGCTAGAAAGATTCTGAATTCTGAAAGTTCAGTAGGAATCTGATGTCATTTGTAAGTTTCAAAAGTATACTGTACTGCAAAAGTACAGATTATGATATCAGTATGGATTAGGTTGTTCAGAAAATAGACTTTTCTTCTGTATCCAGAGGGTTAAGCATTAGATAAAAAACAAATTGTTGCTGTTCAGTCGCTAAGTCATGTCTGACTCTTTGCAGCCCCATGCTCCCCAGGGAGCATGCCAGGCTCCCCCTGTCCTTCACTATCTCCTGGAGTTTGCTCAAATTCATGTCCATTGAGTCAGTGAATCTATCCAACCATCTCATCCTCTGTTGCTTGCTTCTCCTCTTGCCTTCAATCTTTCCCAGCATCAGGGTCTTTTCCACTGGGTATTCAAGCTTGATTTCCTTTAGGATTGACTGGTTTGATCTCCTTGCAGCACAAGAGACTATCAAGAGTCTTCTGTTGTGCCTGACTCTTTGCAACCCATGGCCCATAGCCTGCTAGACTCCTCTGTCCATGGCAGTCTCCAGGCAAGAATACTGGAGTGGGTTGTCATTTTCTACTGTCAGGCGAGTGTATGCTCCTTGGTTTTTGTCTCGTCACAACAAAGATTTGGAGTGACGGACATTAAAGCCCTCCAGGCATGTCACAGCTCTCGGGTCTTGGACAGACCATGTTATAGTTCTTAGACAAATCAGTACTTCAGTTCAGGGTTACAGCTCTATTTCATTTACAAGATAGCAGGAAAATCCATCTTCAAGGCGTGAGGGCATGTGGATCCAAAGACGCGAGGAGAAGAGCGCCCCATCGCAAGGGAGAGAGGGAGGGAGCCCTTTGGCTCCTCTTTTTATATGTTTCTTTCTTCCCCCGGGCCTGTCTTATGCAAGTTGGGCTTAGGCAGGAGCGCTGTTCTACCTGGAGTCCTCACTCCGGTCCTTGGACCTCCGTTTGACCTTCCTCTGCTCTATTTTTGTGGGCTTTCCCCTTCCTTGTCTTTTAGCCACTGCCAATTTGGACTCCTTTTCCCTGTTCTAACTACCTAACACTACTCTACTCAACAAAAGCAGTGTTCTAAAAATTCTGACATCGTCTACTGATAAGATCTGAAATTTGTCTAAGTGATGTCTATTTAGAACCCTTGCCAAATGTTTAAAGTGTCAAATGGTTTCTCTAGGCTTGAGGTGTTATAAACCAAGGCTAGTAAAATTCACTTTCCAAGTTTTGTCCTTCCTTATGCTTGTTCATATTCTGGGATTTGACTCTTTCCTTTAAGACAAGTCTCAGGCTTCAGGAGGTCAAAGCTAATTACATTAATATAAATGCATTCATCTTTCTATATTTAATGAATCAATAGATAACATATTTAAAAGATTTTTCAGTTTTGGTGTATAGTATCTGAATCATTACACCCACAGGGACAAAAAGCTCTTTAGGATCCCCAATATGTCCCATGAGTGGGAAGAAGTGTCATGTCAAAAGAAATAATCTACGCACACACAACACACACAGAGTCAACAACTACTACTTTAGGACAAAACCATATTTTTCCTTGAAAAACAAAAGCACAGACAAAATTATATTTCTCTGCCACTGTTGCTTCTAGTGTGGTCTGCACGCCTCATATGAATTATACCTCTTAACCAAAGTAACTTGTTTCATGGAAATCTGGAATGTGGATAATTGAGAATTTTTTTGTCATGCACAAACATTTGAACAGAATAGCAAAGCACATGACTACACATAATTCTGCTTCTTATAGTACACATATTCTTTTTTTGTTTAACTTTTTAAAAAGTGGCTAGAATTAACATTTCCATTAACATGACCAAAAGATATAGCCTGCTGTAGTAAATATAAATAATGAGCACAAGTATATAACAAAGCAATTGCAAGAATGATGTCTAGCTACTCACTAGAAAATTGGAGGACGGAAGACAATGGAATGTGGTAGATTGACAGACAGGATTAAAGGTTTCAGATTGGACCTTTGCTCTAAGAGAAAGAAACAGGAAGAACTAAGGGAAGACAGCTGCAGAGGGAGGTAGTAGAAATGATAATAATAAGGACGTGGTAACGTGTGATATTTGAGCTGAGATCTGAAAAGTGAGCATGCCCCATACACAGGTTGCAAGGAGAAAGAATACCCCAGGCAGAGGAAATTGCAGTCAGTCATTAGAGAAAGGGCTTGAAGACTGGAAGATTAGGTATGTGATGTTAGATGAGGTTAGAGAAAGACCCAGAAGTTCAATCTTGGGGATTTTAAATATGGGGAGTTGAGATCAGGTGATTTTCTACATGCTAAGACAAATTGTTGATAGTTTATTGATTGTTGATATTTTAACCAGAGGTTAATGGTTGATCTGATTTCCTTTTCTTTTTTTTTTTAATTTATTTTTTTTTGGTCATACATTGATATGAATCAGCCATAGATTTACACGTATTCCCCATCCCGATCCCCCCTCCCACCTCCCTCTCCACCCGATTCCTCTGGGTCTTCCCAGTGCACCAGGCCCGAGCACTTATCTCATGCATCCCACCTGGGCTGGTGATCTGTTTCACCATAAATAGTATACATGCTGTTCTTTTGAAATATCCCACCCTCACATTCTCCCACAGAGTTCAAAAGTCTGTGCTGTATTTCTGTGTCTCTTTTTCCATTTTGCATATAGGGTTATTGTTACCATCTTTCTAAATTCCATATATATGTGTTAGTATGCTGTAATGTTCTTTATCTTTCTGGCTTACTTCACTCTGTATAAGGGGCTCCACTTTCATCCATCTCATTAGGACTGATTCAAATGAATTCTTTTTAACAGCTGAGTAATATTCCATGGTGTATATGTACCACAGCTTCCTTATCCATTCATCTGCTGATGGGCATCTAGGTTAAAGAAGACATACAGATGGCTAACAAACACATGAAAAGATGCTCAACATCACTCATTATTAGAGAAATGCAAATCAAAACCACAATGAGGTACCATTACTCGCCAGTCAGGATGGCTGCTATCCAAAAGTCTACAAGCAATAAATGCTTGAGAGGGTGTGGAGAAAAGGGAACTGTCTTACACTGTTGGTGGGAATGCAAACTAGTACAGCCGCTATGGAAAACAGTGTGGAGATTTCTTAAAAAACTGGAAATAGAACTGCCATATGACCCAGCAATCCCACTTCTGGGCATACACACCGAGGAAACCAGATCTGAAAGAGACACGTGCACCCCAATGTTCATCGCAGCACTGTTTATAATAGCCAGGACATGGAAGCAACCTAGATGCCCATCAGCAGATGATTTCCTTTTTTTAGTATTTTTTTAAATTTACATTTTACAAAGAGCTTCATTTTTTATTGGCGTATAGTTGCTTTACAATATTTTGTTTCTGTCACACAGCAGTGAATCTGCTATATGTTTACATATATCCCCTCCCTCTTGGACCTTCCGTCCTCTCCCTTCACCCCACTCATCTAGGTCATCACAGAGTACCGACCTGAGCTCTCTGCGGTTTCCCACTAGCTATCTGTTTTATACATGGTGATGTATATGTGTCAATCGGATTTACTTTTTAAGAGATTATTTGACACCATGAAGATAGTGGACTAGAGAGCCAATATTAGTCAAAACAAGGATAGCAGCTGTGAGATTTACCGTAATATAACAAGGAATAGATGAAGACTTGGACCCAGGGTAGTGACAGAATACAGGTAAATTTCTCCATTTCTTTAGTTATAATTTGGAACAACATTCTTAACTTCTTAATCCACTAGAAGTGGTCCTGTTAACAAAACAGCATTTTCTAAAATGTTTGTTAGTCTATATCTCTTTCTTTTAATGAATTTCATGTATTTATTCATGTTTATAAATAAACATGTCATACTAAGCATGTGTTTATCAGAAAAAAATTAAAAGCAAATGTTATAAACTATGTTTGAAATTAACACATATCAGTCATCTTTTGCTCCTGTCCCGAATATCAGATATGACCATTATCTGTGAGTTGGTAAGTTTCAACATCTGAAAGGTTAATGATAAACTAAGCCAGGTCTATTCCTAATTCTTATGGTAAATGATGGATTTTTCACATATGGATTAAAGTAGACTTTGCTGAGAGGCAAGAAAATAGGTTCATGCCTCTATTAAGTCCTGTGGAGACAGAACCTTCAAGAATCATTTTAGGTCCACCTCTTACAATAGGCAATAGAATTGCAAGCAAAAACAGATAGTTACGGTTCCAGAGGGGAAAGATGGTGGTGGTGGCAAGGTGGATAAGTTCAGATGTTGGGAATAACATATACACACTGCTATATATAAAATGTATCATCAACAAGGACCATAGCACAGGGAACTATATTCAGTACTCTATAATGACCTCTATGGAAAAAGAATCTGGAAAAGAATAGATGCATGTGTGTGCATAACTGAATCACTTTGAAACTAATGCAACATTATATATACCTGAAACTAACAACAATATAAATACCTGAAACAATATATACTACAGTATAAATACCTGAGACTAATAACATTGTAACTCAACTATACACCAACATACAACATGCAACTATATACCTACATACAACATGTTACAATACAACATTGTAAATCAACTATATGCCAACATAAAATAAAAGTTAAAAAAATAAAAAGTGCTCCAAAGCTCCAAGCTCCTTCATTGTAAAATTACAGTTTCAACTCTAACATTAATGACAGTTGTCGTTAAGCAAAGATGAGTTTGTTAGGGAATAGCAGAGGAACTGCAAACCATGGCACATCACATGTAAGTTCAAGGAGAGGAAAGGGAGGCTAGTTTTTATTAGGTCCTCAGAGGAAGTTGTTACGAACAAAAGTTCTTTGGAGGAGGAAGAAGGCTCAGGGTTGTAGCAGTTTCACATTGGTTATAAGTGATGAAGATTTGCTCTTTCTGAGCAGTAAGGAGGTCTTACTTCGGGTGACTGGGTAAGCTGAGACCAGGAGTACGTGCGGGAAAATTCTCTTTCCCAGCTTAATTTTAAACCAGATTTCCATTATCCATTTTCACAGTCCTAAAACTCTCATGGTGCCCTGGAAGATGGGAGTTTCTGATGGATAATTGGTCAAAGGATGACCAATTAAAATTATGTTTTCCATCATTTTTGTGTGTGATATGGATTCTGAATATCATCAGTTTTGAATGACCCAGAAAAATGAGAAGTCTGTTTCAAATTCATAAATTTTCAACTGCATGTTATGGTTCTTAAGGTATCTTATTTTGGAAATAGAAGAAATATATCTCTAAAAGGCAGCTGGGCATTTCACTGTTTCCATTATGTAGAATTCCATGACTTTAATGTTTAAGATTTGTGATATCTGTACTTTTAACAGTGGAAGCTCTGTTTACAGGAACAGAATTTGACTTCTGTGTGAATGAGAGCAGTAATAAAGTGTGGATTGAAGGGTTCTGTTTCATAGAAAACTACCGGGATTTACATATTTGTGATTTGCAGTTTTGATTATTACCAGTGCATCACTCTTTCCATTTGTGTGTATATTTGTGTATGGATGAGTGTGCTTTGTTACTGTCTTCTCCTATTCCCTTCAGTATGTTCTTTTTAATGGCATTATTTACTTCATATTTTATACTAAAAATGAATACCCATTAGATCTCATGGGTTTATGTGCAAATTATTTTTTTTTCAATTCTTTCAGCAATGCAGATAAATGTTTGAATGACATTTCAGAAAAAGAAACATATAAAATGTAGATTAATATTCATATAATTTGCATTAACTGACAGAAAAAGAAATATAATTATGCAGTAGAAAATTCTTGAAGGAAACAGTGGATTACTTGCAAAGTTTATGGGCATGAGTGCATTCATTTTCCCATGAGATGGTTTTTATTGAAAATGAAATACTAATCACTTTTAGCTTAATATTTTATTAAAATAGTTGTTTTTAAGTAAGAAGTGATAAAATTTAAAAATTAAAGTTTCTATGTGAAATATTATCTTTTAAACTTGAATATAAACATTTGAGTATGACCTATATAACATAAAACATTAAATTCGTTTAAAGATCAATTAATCAAGCCATAGTGAAAGTTGCTCAGTCGTGTCTGACTCTTTGCGGCCCCATGGACTGTATGTAGTCCATGGAATTCTCTAGGCAGGAATACTGGAGGGGGTAGCCTTTCTCTTCTCCAGGGCATCTTTCCAATCCAGGGATCAAACCCAAGTCTCCGTCATTGCAGGCAGATTCTTTACCAGCTGAGCCACAAGGGAAGCCCAAGAATATTGAAGTGGGTAGCCTATGCCTTCTCCAGCGGATCTTCCCTGACTCAAGAATCGAACCGGGGTCTCCTGCATTGCAGGTAGATTCTTTACCAATTGAGCTATCAGGGAACAATTAAGCAATAGCCCTGCTTATTTTATTATTTAGATAAAATATCCATTAAAATTCCAGAAATATTTTATTTAAAAATAATAATGTTATGCAGATTCGGGAATACCATACTTTTAGACATGGAAATTCAAACTAACATTCTAGATAGAGAGATAATACATAATATGTCATAAATTATCTCTTTTTCCTGAGATCTCTCAGTAACTAAGCATTATCCTATCAGACATATTACTCAGGCATAAATTTTCTGAGGAAAAAAAAAAACTTGTAAGGTTATCATTTGAACAGGACAAACAGATTTGAGTAATTTACAGCACCATTAATTTGACATAAATTGTACAGTGGGGTTGAAGAGTTTCATTTTATGGATTGACTTCAACAGCAAGAACCACACCAGTTGAATTTCTTGCTTCATAAAGCTAAATTATGGCTCTTTGTCAATACTTCAGCATTCCATACCAAGAAGAAAATGTGGTATGCCACCACTGCTTTTGTATCTGATGGCCTTTCAATGTTGCTGAAAATTGGAAATTATCCCTTATGATGGATGAAATTGCAAAGTTTAGATATGAGCACATATAATACTAAACTGCATTTTAATTATACAACTTAGCTATGAGGTTCTGACCTATTCCCTATACCTGCTAGTCTTTCTTTCCCACCAAGTTGGAACCTTTTGATTTTTGTCCTCTGAAATAGGCATATTGAGCCCCTTGTATACAACTGAGCTCAGTGGAAAGAAATGTGAATGGCGGCTGCAACCCTGTATTGCAGGACTGAGCCTTCCCCTGCTGTCTTCTTCTAGGGCAACTTGAACTCCATAGTCTCAGTTCTGATAACTGGGATTCTGCCTTGTTTCTACGAATGAGTAATAACCTTTACCTCTTTAGTGGTACTTAGCTTACTTCAGTGGTTTCTTGTTTTAGTAACTGCATTGATATCCATGCACTGCCCTGCCCCCCTCATTTTTAAATCCTACTGCTAGGAAGATGGCAAACAAGGACCCTCTCTCTCATTTTTAAATCCTACCACTGGCAAAGTGGCAATTGAGGAGCAAAACTGACTTCAGGTATTTGAAAATATTTTCTTTCTGTGATTCACCTAACCTCTGATAAAAGCCAAATTTGAAGTAAACATCTGTATTTGGTGATCAATTTTTACAAGGGAAAGCAGGAGATGTCAGGTTAAAGTGAAGTCAAGTTTTATTGGAAATGTCTTTAAACCTTCCCAACTATAGGAAAGTACCTGTAGACCGGAAAGATCTAGAATCATATGTTAACAGCTATGTTGCAGTAATGTTCATGAAGTACATTCTTAACGTTATGAAAATATACTACTAAATAGCCTTTTTAAAAACAGGTAGACATAATTAAAATTAATCATCAAATTTTTAGTAATTATTTAAATCTGGGCTGTACTTAGTCACTCAGTCGTGTCCAACTCTGTGATCCCATGGACTGCAGCCCACCAGGCTCCTCTGTCCTCGGGGATTCTCCAGGCAAGAATACTAGAATGGGTTGTCATTCCCTCTGCCAGAAGATCTCAACCAAGGGATTGAACCTGGGTCTCCTGTATTGCAGGTGGGTTCTTTGCCAACTGAGCCACCAGGGAAGCTAGCATATTTAGTACAAATTAAAACAGTGCAAATTGATTTACAGTATAAAGTAAGTTCCCGTCCTAGTTTTGAACCTCAGTACCCTGGTTCTCAAGTTTTCATCAGAGGCAACCATAGTTTCAGTTTATATAAGCCTACCATTTGTTTCAGTGGTTACATGGTTTCCATTACATGTAAAAACACAACTTATTAAACCATTCCTTTGATGTTGGCATTCAAATTCTTTGCAGTCTATATTGATATGAAATACATCTTTACAAAATATCTTTGTCCAATATATCTGTAAAATAAATGCTTATATATGGCATTGTTGGTGAAAAATTATATACCTTGAAAATTTTAATGTGGCTTTCAGTGACCTTATCTGCTAAAGTGATACCTTGGTATTTAAATGCGTTTGTCTTTATTACGAGTGAGCTTACAAATCTTGTATTTTCTTTGGCTAAAAAACATAGTTTCATGACTTCTCACTCTTTTCACTACCTTTGAGCAACTTCCATGTTTAAAAAAGGGAAAGTGATGTTATGAAACTGAAGGTAATATTTCAAAAGAAAGGATAAACTCATAGATTAATATATAAGCTAAGAATGTAAAAAGAAGTATCTTAATGAAAATGCCTAGAGACAAAAATAGATTTGGTGTTTTATCTGCTCACTCTTGACACAATCTACAGTCTTTAATTCGAAAGTGGTCATCTAATTACCAAATCCAGGGGCTTCTTCTCAATTTTGTGATGGTGTGGGAGTAGCTAAATGGCATAGTAATTAAAAAGCATGGACTACATTTGAATTATGGTCTGGCCTCTTCAGTATCTCATAACCTTGAACAAGTCACTTAAACTCTCTATCTGTATTATTATCTGTAAAATGAAGATGATGATGGTATTTACCATACATATTTTATGTGATCATTCAACTAAATGATGTGTCAAGAAAGCACTTAGTCTAGAGGTTGACTCTAAGTAAGCTGTGCTTCTATAAATTTGATTATTATTGGCATCTTGTCAGAGCATCATAGGGTGCTCTTGACCACACCTCCTGGTCCAAATTCATTTTTCCTTTGCGTTTATAGTTAAAGGTACTCAGCTTGGCTCTTTCTTCTCTGATAACTCTTACAACTTCTTTCCTGATCCTCTTTCATCTTTATAATGGATATTTCTATTTTTGAAGGTTATCCTACTAGATATAAGATGAATGTTTCCCAGTCACAGTTCTGCCCATGCTGTCACTCTGATTACAATTAATTACCAGTAATTAAGAACTGATTTGGAAAGTATTTTTAGTCTTTTTTATTTTTTGGCCTTGTCACAGGGCTTGTGGGATCTTAGTTCCCTGACCAGGGATGGAATCCAGGCCTTTGGCAGTGAAAGTGTGGAGTTCTAATTACTGGACCAGCAGGGAATTCCTTGATTTCTGAAACTTTTCTATGAGCTATCCAAGAGTTAAGGTCCGGGGATATGTTGTGCAGAAAGAACTCCAAAATAGAACTGAGATGTATCTTTGAATTGTGGCAACTAAAATATGTATGAATATGTTACAGGCTAGTTTATCTCTCTAGAAAGCAACTTTTCCAAAGAAGCTGGAATAGATCAAGGTACATCAACTGGAACTCTCCAAATATGTTGTAGGAGTCAGATTTTTACTCTTCTATGGTCATTTGATAGTAAATTGAAGAAATCTATATACCCATACTTATGTAAATTATTCATTGTAACTGTGTGCTCATGTTGACAACTATTAAAAAGCAAAGATATCACTTTGCCAAAAAGGTCCATGTAGTCAAGGCTATGGTATTTTCAGTAAGCATGTATGGATATGAGAGCTAGACTGTAAAGAAGGCAGATCGCCAAAGAATTGATGCTTTCGAACTGTGGTGCTGGTGAAGACTCTTGAGAATCCCTTGGACAATCAAGTTTAGTTCAGTTCAGTCACTCCGTCGTGTCCGACTCTTTGCAATCCCATGGACTGCAGGACGCCAGGGATTCCTGTCCATCACCAACTCCTGGAGTTTACTCAAACTCATGTCCATTGAGTCAGTGGTGTCATCCAACCATCTCATCCTCTGTTGTACCCTTCTTCTCCCACCTTCAATTGTTTCTAGCATTAGGGTCTTTTCAAATGAGTCAGTTTTTTGTATCAGGTGGCCAAACTATTGGACCTTTAGCTTCAGCATCAGTCCTTCCAATTAATATTCAAGACTGATTTCCTTTAGGATGGACTGGTTGGATCTCCTTGCCATCCAAGGGACTCTCAAGAATCTTCTCCAACACATTTCTAAAGCTTCAGTTCTTCAGTGCTCAGCCCTCTTTATAGTTCAAATCTCACATCCATACATGACTACTGGAAAAACCATAGCTTTGACTAGACAGACATTTGTTGGCAAAGTAATGTCTCTACTTTTAAGTTGTTCAGGTTGGTCATACCTTTTCTTCCAAGGAGCAAGTGTTTTTTAATTTCATGGCTACAGTCACCATCTGCAGTGATTTTGGAGCCCAAAAAAAAAATAAAATCCATCACTGTTTCCCCATCTATTTGCCATGAAGTAGTGGGACCAGATGTCACACGATCTTGGTTTTCTGAACATTGAGTTTTAAGCCAGCTTTTTCACTCTCCTCTTTCACTTTCATCAAGAGGTTCTCTAGTTCTTCTTTGCTTTCTGCCATAAGTGTCATCTGTATATCTGAGGTTATTGATATTTCTCCCGGCAATCTTGATTCCATCTTGTGCTTCATCCAGTCCAGCATTTCTCATGATGTACTCTGCATATAAGTTAAATAAGCAGAGTTACAATAACAGCCTTGACGTGCTCCTTTCCTGATTTGGAACCAGTCTGTTGTTCCATGTCCAGTTCTAACTGTTGCTTCTTGACCTATATACAGATTTCTCAGGAGGCAGGTCAGGTGGTCTGGTATTCCCATCTATTCCAGAATTTTCCACAGTTTGTTGTGAGCCACATAGTCAAAGGCTTTGACATAGTCAGCAAAGCAGAAGTGGATGTTTTTCTGGAAATCTGTTGCTTTTTCTATGATCTAGCAGATGTTGACAATTTGATCTCTGGTTCCTCTGCCTTTTCTAAATCCAACTTGACCATCTGGAAGTTCTTGGTTCATGTATTGTTGAAGCCCAGCTTTTAGAATTTTGAGCATTACTTTGCTATCATGTGAGATAAGTACCATTGTGTGGTAGTTTGAGCATTTTTTGGTATTGTCTTTCTTTGGAGTTGGAATGAAAACTGAACCTTTCCAGTCCTGTGGCCACTGCTGACTTTTCCAAATTTGCTGGCCTATTGAGTGCAGCACTTTCACAGCATCATCTTTTATGATTTGAAATAGCTCAATTGGAATTCCATCACCTCTATTAGCTTTGTTCTTAGTGATGCTTCCTAAGGCCCACTTGACTTCCCATTCCAGGATGTCTGAATCTAGGTGAGTGATCATACCATTGTGATTATCTGGATCATGAAGTTCTTTTTTCTTTTTTTATTTTTTACAGTTCTTCTGTGTATTCTTGCCACCTCTTCCTAATATCTTCCTCTTCTCTTAGCTCCATAACATTTCTTTCCTTTATGGTGCCCATCTTTGCATGAAATGTTCCTTTGGTATCTCCAATTTTCTTGAAGAGATCTCTAGTCTTCCCCATTCTGCTATTTTCCTCTATTTATTTGCACTGATCACTGAGGAAGGCTTTCTCATCTCTCCTTGCTATTCTTTGGAACTCTGCATTCAAATGGATATATCTTTCCTTTTCTCCTTTGCCTTTCACTTCTCTTCTTTTCATAGCTGTTTGTAAGGCCTCCTCAGACAACCATGTTGCCTTTTTGCAATTCTTTTTCTTGGGGATGGCCTTGATCACTGCCTTCTGTACAGTATCACGAACCTCCATCCATAGTTCTTCAGGTACTCTGTCTCTCAGATCTAATCCCTTGAATCTGTTTGTCACTTCCACTCTATAAGGGATTTGATTTAGGCCATATCTGAATGGTCTAGTGGTTTTCCCTGCTTTTTTGGACAGAAAGGAGATCAAACCAGTGAATCCTAAAGGATATCAACCCTGAATACTTATTGGAAGGACTGATGCTGAAGCTTCAGTACTTTGGCCACCTGATGTGAACAGCAGACTTCTTAGAAAAGACTCTGATGCTGGGAAAGATTGAAAGCAGTAGGAGAAGAGGGTGACAGAGGATGAGATGGTTGAATGGCATCATTGATTCAATGGACATGAACTTGGGGACATTCCAGGAAATGGTGAAGGACAGGAAGACCTGACATACTGCAGTCCATGGGGTCACAGAATCATACATGATGGTAACTAAACAACAATAATTTGATTGACAGCTGTTTTGATGATGATGAATTTAGTTACAGATTTGATCATATATAGAGAAAATAAAATGATAGTAAGCAATGAAATAGGAGATATGATATTTTAAAGTTATATGAAAATTGAATTCAGGATGCCTGTTGTCAACAAATCTGGGCTGTTCTACTGTTGCTCTCTATCAGAGTGGCAATGAAACAGTCTTGTCTAATGGCTCCTTACTTGCTCCTGTTTCTACTGCTGCCCCTCTTCAGTGTACTCTTGAATTAGCATCCAGAAAGATTCTGTTAACATAGAAGGGAAATTAAGTCATTCATTGGCTACAGTGACTCCAAAATTTTCCCATCATGCTCAAAACAGAAGTTAAAACTGGTTCATTGATGTATGAGTATTAAGATGGTCACAAATCACTGTTCCTGCTGTTCCCACTTACTGAGTTCCAGTTCTCTTTGCCTTCTTGTTTTTCCTAGGACCATATCAGGCAAACTACTTCAGGGTATTTGCATATCCTGTTTCTTTCCTGGAATACTCTTTGACCAGATTCTCAGATAGCTCATTCCCCTACCTTCTCCTGTGAAGTTTTTTCACAGAAGCACTTTCACCTTTTTCAGCAAAGTCTTGCTCATTAGTTTACTTACATGTGGTACCGTCAGACCTCTGTACAACTCTTCCATGGCTCATTTTTCTCAATAGCTTCTTACCTGTCTGTCTTTCCCACTGCTATTCCCACAGGTAATACAAGGTTCCCTGTTTGAATTAAAACTCTGTGAATGGTAGGCATTCTTTTCCAGTTTTGTACTGCTATAATATGTCAGAAACTTAGTATATTATGTCCCCTGTGGTAGGCTCTTAATACTAATTGAATGGGTATATGTAAAGTAGCTAAAGAAATGTTTAACCTACAGCAAGTAGTTAATATGTTTTTTTCTTATTATTTTTAGGATAAGATTAAAAAGTTGACATTGAACAGACTTTGTGATCTTGAATCTATGGTCTGAGTCTTTATTTTACCAAGTATTCATTGGGAACCCATTAGAATGTTTTAAACTGTGCTTCCAAGAGTTTTATTTGGACAAGATTGAGCATTAGAAGTGAGTGCATATACTTAGGGAGAACACAGTGTATGGTAAAATATTAAGATCCACAGCTTTAAGATGGTGGCAAAGGTAAAGGAAATGTACCGGAGATGGTATCTTTCAGAGGAAGGATTGCTATATTTGGGAGTAAGGGAAAGAAGAAGTAGACAACTTAGCCAAAGTTATTATGATGACAATGATGTAATTAAAAGCAATAGAGACTGAAATGGAAAGTATATTTAATACCCTGAGTAATGAATTTAATATAAAAAGATGTCAAGTGGATGCTGGCTAATATTTTAAAAAGAGATAAGCACTGGGAAATCAGAACACTTGTATACTGTTGGTGGGAATGTAAAATGGTAGAACAGCTATGTAAAACTGTATGGGGATTTCTCAAAAAATCAAAAATAGAACTGCCAACTGATCCAGCAATCCCACTTCTGAGTATATATCCAAAAGAGTCAGAATCACGATCTCTAAGAGTTATTTACATGCTCATGTTCACTGAAGCATTATTTTCAATAACCAAGGTAGAGAAACAACCCAAAGTACCCATTGACAAGTGGACAAATAAAAAATATGCATGATGGATATGACTTAGTCTTAAAAAAAGAAGAAAATCCTACCACTTGTGACAACACAGAAGATGGTGTTATCCTTATGCTTAGTAAAAGAAGTCAGTTAGTGAAGGACAAATAGCACGTGAGTTCACTTACATGAGTCATCTAAAACAGTCAAGCTTGTGGAAGCAGAGATACTATGGTGATTGTCGAGGGGAAATGAGATGTTGTTATTCAGTGGGTGTCGTTTTGATTATGCAAGATGAACAAGTTCTAGAAATCTGCTGTACAATGTAGGGCCTGTAGTTAACAATATGTGATGTCATTTCAAAGTTTATTAAGAGGGGCTAATTTCATGGTAAGTGTTCTTACCACAAAACACAGAAGCAACGCTTGTATACGGAATCTAGAAAGATGATGCAGATGAATCTATTTGCAAGGTAGAAATAGAGATGCAGGCAAAGAGGATGGGCATGTGGACACAGGGCAGGAAGGGAAGGGTGGGACAAATCGAGAGAGTAGCCTTGACATATATCCACTGCCATGTATAAAATAGATTATTAATGGCAAGCTGCTGCATAGCCCAGGGAGCTCAGCTTGGTGCTTTGTGATGACCTTGGGGGCTGAGAGGGAGGCTCAAGGAGGGAATGTATGTGTACATATAGTTGATTCACTTTGTTGTATAGCAGAAACTAACACAACATCGTAAAGCAATTACACTCCAGTAATTAAAAAACAACAGCAACATGCTGTACACCTTAAATAAAAATGCAGAAGCAAAATCAAAAACTAAAGGACACAGTAGGCTCTGGGAGGTATTGCATACATCTAGTTATGTTGATTGTGGAGATGATATCATGGGTGTATGTTTAATGTTCAAACTCATCAAATTGTAAAGATTAAATATTTGCAGTTCTTTTTATATAAATCATATTTCAATATAGCTCTTCTAAACAATGAATGAACAGAAGACATATTTCAGACATGTGCAAGAAGCACTGCAGAGTCAAGAAGAGAAAGTGGGATAAAGTTAACTGAGACTTTTTTTTTAGCAGAGGAGAGCATGAGTATGTTTTTTGACTGTGAGGTATTAACAGGGGAGAGGATGTGATATAATTAGAAGGCATCCTTTTCCTGAATGAAAAACCCCAAAATTCCCATTCATAGTATTTTTTTGGTATCAAGGACATAATGACTTTCTATTGCTGCTGCAACAAATTACCACAAATACAGTGGCTTAAAACAACACAGTTGATTGCCTTATAGTTCTGGAGTCAGACATTTAAGATGAATTAGAAAGCTACATTTTTTTGCTTAAAGCTCTAAGGGAAAAGCTTTCACTTACCGCTCCTTTTTATAATGATATGCAAATATTTTGCACACTCAGTAATTTGCAAATAATCATTAGCTTTAACAAAGTAATCTACCTACTTTGTTAATGAAACTATTTTACAAATGCTATTTAAATTCAACTATTCATTATAGTATATCATAGAGAGTGATTCTTGTTGAAAGGAGGGCTGCAGATTAATTTTGCTTGTATGATTTATTTCTTCATATGTACAACAGGTTTTATTTTTAGTATTCTGTGTTAATACAAAATGGGAGCACACAAACAGAGTAGTTTAAATAACTTGAAATTTAGAAGACTTTGCTATTTTTATAAGCATTTCTAATTTCTTTTTTTTCCCTCCATATAAAGTTAAGACAAAAAGCACATTGCCAAACCAGTGGAGAACACATTACTTTGGCTAATAGCATTTAAAAGCATGTCTAGTTGTTCACATCCATGGTGGAAGGTAGAGATGTGTTTTCTAAGCTCATCTGAAAATGTACTCTGTGTAATAATTTCTTTGATTTTAAGAGTCTAACATTTTAAAGCTAGAAACAAAAGTGTAAAGAATCACATAGATCAAATGTAGAGACAAGGGAACACAATGTTAGGAAATTGACCATTTACATGATACTCTCTTAGGTTGCAAGCAGTATCGTGGATATTTTATATTTTCTTTTAATTTTCACACTAATCCCTGAAATAACTTTTTAAGATCTCCCTCCCCAAAATAGGTATTAGAGAAAGTTAATAACCTGCTTATAACATAATACTCTAAATATTCATTCAGAACTCAACATTATGTGGCCCTTAGCACAATATTCTATTATTTATTAGTAAATTAATTACCACATGAATAATTTTAAGCTAATGAAAGCAATAAAGAAAGCACAGTGATTTGACTGTCTGGAACTCAGCTAGGTATAAGTATTTAAATTATAATAATTCTATAACGTTACCACAGAGAGACAACCAAATTTAACTTTTGGTGTGTTTTCATCCAGTATTTTTACTGGGCATATATTGCCCAATTGAGATTATGTATTTCTAAAAACTCTTACTTTTTAAAAATTTTATATTTTAAATACTTCTATTATTATTACATTTTTATAGTAATTGTATTTAATAAATATATTCAATTTAATCAGGTCACATGCTCTCTCATGAAGTATAAGAAAGTAAAATGATAGAAAGGGGCTTCCACAATGGCTCAGTGAGTCAAGAATCTGCCTGCAATGCAGGAAACACAGGAGACATGGGTTCAATCCCTGGTCGGGGAAGACCTCCTAGAGAAGGAAATGGTAACCCACTCCAGGATTCTTGACTGGGAAATCTCATGGACAGAGGATCCTGGTAGGTTACAGTCCGTAGGGTTGCAAAGACTCAGACATGACTGAGAGAGAGAGAGATGAAAATGATAGAAACTATACTATATGAAATAAAATTACATGCAAATTATACATTAATGTTGCTATAGCAGCACTTTTATTAATATAATTTTATGAGTTACATGGTGTTAAGTTGAGACTAAGAATGTTTTACTTCTTCCTTCAGAAATAATCCTGAAAATTATCCTCTGGATTATTTTCAAACTAAAGGATACTAATAGACATTTATAATCTTCAGATTATGTTGTAGTAGTAATGGCGTGTGTGCTTCATTTTTGAAACTTCATGTTGTACATATCAAAATATAACTGCACAGCTTTTTTGCAATAATGACCTTGCATATGCCAATGCATTTAAATTTTTGCTGATTAAAAATAAAATGCTGGCCTTTTCATTATTTATTGGCTTATCATGAAAGTCAAATTTATTGGCTTCCTGTTGAAATGAATACTGTTAGAGAGGAAGATTTTATGGCAATAATTTTGTTTGAGCCATTTACCTTTCAGAAAGGCACAAATCAACATTGTTGGGGCTAATGGTTATTGATTTGGAAATAATTCTAACAAGTATGGTCCTTTAAATTCAAGCAAAGGTTTTGCCAACTTAGCTGTTGTACAGTGCTGCACATCGCCTGAACCGCTTTTTGTACTTTGTCTGGTTTATAGTTCATATTTCCAGTACAAAGGTGAAATGCTAAAATGTTAACCTTTTTCCTACTGTGCACTAACGCCTTATTAAGTGTGTTGTTGCTGACTCATGATAGAGAAGTTGCTGTTATTTGCAAGTTAAAGATACAAGCTTCTTTGATAAAAGTAATTTGGCCCTCACTTTCTTAGCTCTATCTAACACACTGTCATATTTCTCAATGGTTTAAATAAATTGGTTATTGGAAATTGACTGAAGATGTAAAAGCCTTATTCAATATTTTTAGGACCTGCTTTGGGCTTATTTTGAGATAATATCTATTTATTTGCTAACATCTATTAAATTTTTAAGTCATTGTTATTGCCTTGATACTGTTAAGTCATTGAAGTTCGCAAACTTTTCATGCCATTAAGAATTTCTTCCATCTAAGCTTTTAATTATTTTCTGTGTGTGAAAATTGTTCTATAGCATATCTAATTCATAGAACTCATATTCTTTTTCTGACCTTCAAGCTATCACCTTGCTGCTCCTTATTTTAAGGTTTTTCTTTTCCATTCTAAGACACTTTTCTCAGTATTTCCCTCCATGTCCTGATACAGTTATGTGAACTGTCAGTTCTGTTTTTGTTTCCTTCTCATCTGATTTTTATTTTATTATTGCAATTCTAGTCCCCTTGAAGTCCTCCCTTCTCCCATCCATCTTCCCCTTAATCACATCTGTTTCTCTCTCTGGCTTCTTTTCTCCCAGGAGTGTTCTTTTAAAGAATCCATGTCATGTTGCATACTTCTTTGATATTACTGGCACAGTACTGAAATTTCCTTCTTATGTTAGAAAGAAACATCCTGTCTAAAGATGACTTTCTAAAGTTAACATCCTTGATGCTTCTGGCTTTAGTTTTCTTGATCTGTGTTATTTTATACAGCTCCTCTATCATTTTCACATGGTGAATCTTTAAGTTCTAAAAAGACTGGATGCTTACAGATATTTCTACCATATATGCTGTAGCCATTCCTTTCTCATATGTATAGCAAGAAAGTAGTCTATTTTGCAGACTTTCTAGAACAAATTTCCTTCAGTCATTTCTTACTGGTGCAGAGTTGGCATGTTATCATAAGCCATTGAATGGTTCCTTAACAATCTGAATTAAAAATATGTGTGACTCTCTAAAGTCCCTATAATAATGTATTTTTACTGAGGTATAATTAGCATATAACGTTATATTAACTTCAGGTATACAACAGCATGATTCACCAGGAAAAGTCCAGTTAATACCCGTTGCCGTGCATAATTGCAAAAATTTATTTTTCGTGTGTTGAGGACTTTTAAGATGTACTCTCCTAGCAACTTTCAAATATGTGATACAGTTGCGGGGGCGTTAGTGGTAAAGAACCTGCCTGTCAATTCAGGAGACGTAAGAGATGTGAGTTTGAGTCCTGGGTCGGGAAGACCCACTGGAGGAGGAAATGGCAACCCACTCTATAATTCTTGCCTGGAGAATCCATGGACAGAGGAGTCTGGTGGGCTACAGTCCAGGGGTGGCAAAGAGTTGGGCACAACTGAAGTGACTTAGCATGTATAAACACATTCTAAATTATAGTCACCATGCTTTGCATTACATCCTCCTGACTTATTTATTTTATAATTGGAAATTTGTACCTTTTGACCTCCTTGTCTCATTTTGCCCCTATCATCTAGCCCTCTAGAAATTATCAGTCTATTTTCTGTATCTATGAGTTTGGCTTTGTTTGTCTTTTATATTCCACGTATAAGTGAAATCACATATGACACTTGTCTTCCTCTGCTTTCTGAGTTATCCATGTTGTTTCAAATGACAAGATTTTATTCTTTTTATGGCCGAATAATATCCCATTGCTTGTCTGTCTTATATCTCCTTTATCCAGTCATCTATTGATGGATACTTAGAACAACAGGGAAAGGACTATGTCTTCAATACGTGGGGTTGGGAAAATTGGATAGTCACATATGAAAGAAAGCTATACTGTACATAAAAATTAACTCAAATGGAGTAAAGACTTGAATGTAAGACCTCTAATAATACAATTCTGACAATATTGATCCCCTACTTTCCCTGACTGTATTGTTCTTTATACAAAAACTCTGCCTCCCGATTTAAAATGCTCTTCTGCCAACATCAGGTTGTTTTCTAAGCTACGATATCTCTGAATGGATATAGAAAGACTAGGAAATGGCAGTACTTATGATTTTGAGTGACTAGAAAATAATAGCCATTAATGTATTTTGTGCTGGCCTCAATACTTTGGTTGTGTAACAGCACATTCTAGAATACAGTGAATATCTACAGCACAATTTAAGATCAAGTTTAAGACTCAAGTATGTTATATGTACACAAGGTGTCTTTCGTGGAAAAAGGCAGGAGACACATATTGTAAAATCTGTCATAAATTGGATTTATTTATCTGGATTTATAATCCAAACAATAGACTTCACTATACCTACTTAAAAAATGAAAATGCTATATATGGAATGCTCACCAACTAAGACGCTAAATATAACAATATTCGGGATGCAGATCTATAAAAGGACAGGTGGTGTGCAACACTGAAACTAGGTTAACACAAACTGACTCCACATTGTTCAAAATTGGATGACAGTAATACAAATTTATAAAATTATTTTTAAAGACAAATGAAAACTGCCATAATAATAATAATAATAATAATAATAATAATAATAATAAAATCTTTATGTCTGGTACAAGTGGCAGGAGCTTTATGTGCATATGCTTTATTTCTTGGTTGGGAAAGCTGAGAGTAATACCTGAAATCAAAAGTTTGACAAATTCATTCATGAATAGGAAAATATCAAAAAACAATATTTCATTCTTTTTTAATGATTTAATACTTA
Organism: Cervus canadensis; assembly: GCF_019320065.1. Classification (NCBI taxonomy): domain Eukaryota; kingdom Metazoa; phylum Chordata; class Mammalia; order Artiodactyla; family Cervidae; genus Cervus; species Cervus canadensis. The sequence continues at coordinate 63,145,355 of NC_057398.1, read as the reverse complement.
AAGTGTTTTAAGTTATGAAATTGTATTGGATACATAAATATAAAGTATAAATAAAACTTAAGTTGAAAGAGTTGGCAATATTTTTCTTGTCAACTTACCAAATATGTAAAGGTACAATAATTTTTTGCATGGTAAGAGTCATTGATCTATCTGATGCCAGTTCATAATATTTATGGAGAGAAAGTTTTACACTATTATATAGATAGATTTAAATATTTATAATGTTTGGTCAGTACTTTTTGTCTGATTTTAGACTAAATGAATAAACAGAGAACTCACGTCAAGGCAGTGAATTTAGATACCTTAGCAAAATGCTGATCTTACTACAGAAATGTGGAATAATTTGTTGTTTTTGTTGATGATGATGAATTAAAACAAACATTCCCATTGTAAAAGGGAATATTCAGAAATGAAGAGGTCAATCCCCATACAAGAGTATGAAGCAACATTTAACCCATTGTGACTAGATTTGGTGCTCTAAGGACACCCCAGCCAGGGTCATGGTGCCTTAGATCCCACTCTTCAGGGAGCTGGAACTGACCAAAGCATAAAGAGTTGCTCATCTGAAAAACCAATATGATGGGCTAGTGGTCTAGAAAATCTCCTTCTCTCCCTTGCAAAGAGAAGACAATAGAAATTTGCTGCCTACCTGAGCCACAGCTGAAAATTGGTCACTTTTCCAAAGCCAGATTAAAAATCTCTAATGAATGTTTCAAAACACGAAGCAATGCATTGGAACAGGGTAATACTCTAGTGTTTTAATTTTTCTATAAAAGTTATTAGTTTTTTACAAATGATGTATGTCAAAAAGATTTTTAATATTGAAAGCTATTTGTCAAAAATTGCAAACCTAAAATACAAGCTTAACTAAAAATACTCAAAATGCTCTTATTTTTTGAATGAGTTTCAAGAATTTAAATTAATTCTTTCCCACATTCCACTCTCCCAGCACTGGACTTCAGCTCTGATTTCTGAAGACTAGACTTAGGATATGTGATATTTATGGTGGGGTATAAATCACTCATAAGTTCTAGAAATCCTCCCGCTGCGATTTTCACTCTGTTTTTAGTCACCGACCGTATCGGGGAATGTTTATAATGAAATTGTAGCATGTGTTCTGAATGTGTCATTTTTCATGTTGACTCCTCTATAGCAGGTGTCATTTTTCAGTGACAGTTACTTTTATGGTTTCTGAAGGCTTAAATAATTTAATAATATAGGATCTAATTTTCTGGTGTCTTTTCTGAGATTCATAGAGAGTCTGAGCAATATGATCTTCCCAGCTATGGATTATTTAATATATTCAAAATGTATCCATCTCTATACTGACAATCACTTGTTAACTGGATTTGGAGAAGAGCAAAAGCATACATTCACTTATATCATCCTGGTCACGGTTAAGGTTTGCACACATAGTTCTAAACACTTCACATATTGTCTTAGTTAATTCTCAGATTACACCATCAGCTAAGTACCGCTATGATTTTCACTGTGCAGATTAGAAGGCTCAGATGTAAAAATGTTAACAAACTCACCCCAGGCCACAGGAATTATCAGGGCTGGGACAAAAATCCAGTCATCTGATAAGATGTCAGGGCTACCTTGGAAAATGTGGACAGGAAAATGGGTGCTATATAGATAATTCATCGAGTAGTCAGAAAGAGATAAAGGGCAAAATGATTTTTAAAATTGGGAAGAATAAGGAAATCATGTAGAAAACATCCATGAGAACAACACAAATGAGTAACAAGAGTAGGAACTGGGACTTCATGGCATTTAACATTGGGGACTTTATGTCACCCACTGCATTGGCATGACCACTTTTGACTCTTTCACAAACTGTACCTTGTGCATCTTTCAGATGAGGAAACTGAAGCTCTGGGAAGTTAAACAATTTGTCTGAGGACTCTGAATGTATTGATCCTATTGCCAGGATTAAACCTACATACTGTGGGACTGACATATACACACTGCTATATATAAAATAGATCGCTAATAAGAACCCACTGTATGGCACAGGAAACTCTACTCAATATTCTGTAATGACCTATATGGGAATAGAATGTTTAAAAGAGTGGATATATATGTATGTATATATAACTGTACATATATACATACATATAGATATATGTATGTATGTATATATATACATACATATATGTGTATATAACTGATTCACTTTTCTGTAGATCAGAAACTAACACAGCATTGTAAATCAACTATTTCAAATAAAAAGTAATTACAAAACCCTACATATTGTGTTAGCCACTATATGTCTATAAAAAGTTCTCAAAATTATGCATTTTTTAAAAAGACTGTAACAGCTATTGTTTGCAAGGCTGAATAACATATCTTGTAGTTGAGTCTTACTTTTTAAAATTTCACTACTTTGGACTCAGAATTGGTGACTATGATGGTAGTACTTTCTTTTCTTGAAATTAATTCAATTCTATGTGTGTTTGAAGTTTCAGTTTAATTACCATTGTGTGGAATTTTGGATTAATCTGATACTTTATGCTCAGAAATGACATCTAAATGTTAGTTCAAGTTTTAGAAACAACTTTTTTGAATTATTAGATCTTTTGTTTTATAAAGAATCAATATTTTTCCTGAATGACTTTAGCATTTGCCTTGTAATGGAATTCCATATTTTATTATATTTAAGCAAGCTAGAAGCATCTCTCATTTTGATTATTGGAAAACTGAACTTTTTTATTATTGTAAATCTTGCAGTATCTAAGATGCTAAAGCTGACATTACTTAAAAAATGTTCTGCATATTTATATCAGCACCTTAGATTTTTTTCCCCTTTTTTTTTCCATTTATTTTTATTAGTTGGAGGCTAATTACTTTACAATAATGTAGTGGTTTTTGCCATACACTGACATGAATCAGCCATGGATTTACATGTATTCCCCATCCCGATCCCCCCTCCCACCTCCCTCCCCATCCCATCCCTCTGGGTCTTCCCAGTGCACCAGCCCTGAGCACTTGTCTCATGCATCCAACCTGGACTGGCGATCTGTTTCACATTTGATAATATACATGTTTCAATGCTATTCTCTCAGATCATCCCACCCTCGCCTTCTCCCACAGAGTCCAAAAAAGTCTGTTCTGTACATCTGTGTCTCTTTTTCTGTTTTGCATATAGGGTTATTGTTACCATCTTTTTAAATTCCATATATAAGCGTTAATATACTGTATTGGTCTTTGTCTTTCTGGCTTACTTCACTCTGTATAATGGGCTCTAGTTTCATTCACCTCATTAGAACTGATTCAAATGTATTCTTTTTAATGGCTGAGTAATATTCCACGGTGTATATGTACCACAGCTTCCTTATCCATTCGTCTGCTGATGGGCATCTAGGCTGCTTCCATGTCCTGGCTATAATAAACAGCATCACCTTAGATTTTACTCTCTTTAACACTTCACATGGTTCAAACCTAAAAGTCAAGATACCATTGAATAAATAAGAAGCTAAATATTTAGGTGGATTATTTCTCTGATTATGAAATTTAAAGTTATCTGCATTATTTTTGACATAAAAGCCAAGACAAGGAGACAAATTAGGCATATATTCTGAAAATTTATGTTCTCCTAATTCACGTAAACCACATACACACACACAAACTTTTGTTCTTGGTCTTCATATGTTTATTAAATCATAAAGGCAAGGACATAAAAACTTACAAAATTTTAGATAAATGCTGTCATAAGCAATTTATATATGTTTTAAATGCAGTCATGTGCATATTCTGATTTAAATGAAGAACAAGTTGTTTTTGAGGTTATACACTAGAAGACATAATAAAAATGTGTATATTTTTAAAAATGTCTTAGAACCATTATATTATTATTCAAAAGTTTTATATGACTATTCTAAGAAATATTACCTTTAATAGTTTAGTGTATAAAATGATAACCAAATTACACAGTAAGAAAATTCTTGTTTCATTGCAGGAGGATTCTTTACCAGCTGAGCCACAGGGGAAGCCCAAGAATATTGGAGTGGGTAACCTCTCCCTTCTCCAGTGGGTCTTCCACCCAGGAAGCAAACCAGGGTCTTCAGCATTGCAGGTGGATTCATTACCAACTGAGCTATCACTGAAGCCCCCACTTACCATGACTTTCCATTCTTTCTAATATTTTCCAGATCTAATATTTAAATAAATGTTATTTAAAATGCCAATATTCACATAACCACATTGCCATACTTTATTCTTAAGTTCTTAAGTAACAAACAATATATTAAGATAAAATTATAGACCACCTTAAATAAGTATATATGTATATTGAAAGCCTCTTTATTTACCCTTATTATGTGGCTCAGTTGGTAAAGAATCCCGCCTGCAATATGGGAGACCTGGGTTCGAACCCTGGGTTGGGCCGATCCCCTGGAGAAGGAAAGGCTACCTCTCCAGTGTTCTGGTCTGGAGAATTTCATAACTGTATAGTCCATGGGGTCACAAAGAGTCGGACACGACTGAGGGACTTTCACTTTTCACATGGAATCTATAGAGCTTACCAGGTGATGCTAGTGGTAAAGAACCCACCTGCCAAGGCAGGAGACATAAGAGACTGGGTTGGGAAGACCCTCTAGAGGAGCAAATGGCAACCCACTCCAGTAGTCTCGCCTGGAGAATCCCGTGGACAGAGGAGCCTGGCGGGCTACAGTCCACAGGATCGCAGAGTCGGACATGACTGAGCACATATGAAATCTCTGCCACTTACTCTGGTCCCCCAGTTGTGATCACACAGTGCTATCTCCGCCCTCTGTAGAAATAACTGTAGTCTGATCTTTCATTGTTTGATGTTGGCCCCTTTCCTTGAGAAAACCTGCTTCATATGTGCAAGGCATAGCTGTTTCTGTTGTTATGTAACCTCAGTAGACTGTCTGACACATAGTAGGAGTTCAAAAAGTATTTTCCAGAACATTGACTGAATGGGTAATTTTAAGAAACCTTAAGATAACCTCAAAAATACCAACATTAAAGACAAGTCACATTTGATGACAATATAAAGAACATGATTAAATAGAAATGCTGAGTTTTTAGTAATCTTTGAAATGCTAATGATACAGTATTAAGAAAAAAACAGCTATAGTAACATTGTCAGTGCTGTTGAATTGCAACCATATATTCAATGATTATTTTTAAAACCTGAATAGATAGATCCATGCACCAAAATGTTGAGTGGTTCATTTTAATTGGTAGAGTAATGTGGGATTATTTTTCTGTTTATTATACTTTTGTAATTTCCAACACTATTAGTATTAATATTACTCATCAGGTGAAAAAAAGTATAAATATTAAATTTTATTTTTCACTTACAATTAATTAAATTAGAATATCATTTTTTTTCTCAGAGTCCCAAGTTGATTCACTATAAATTAGGAGTTTTATGATGGTACACATACATAGTCAAACAGTTAAAAATCACTCTGATTACAGACATTTTACATTCTTGAATGCAGTTATAGATTTCTTTAGATTGAATTTGGGACTGTCTTATAAATTCTTTTATAATGTAACATTTAATGTTTCAATAGTAAACCAATCATTAATTCATGCTTGTAGTTACTTGTCTGTATTAATTATGTTTTACTATAAGCTAGAAGAAATTATGGGCTTCCCAGGTAGCTCAATGGTAAAGAATCCACTTGCAATGTCAGAGACCTGGGTTGGATGCTGGGTTGGGAAGATTCCCTGGAGAAGGAAATGGCAACCCACTCCATTATTCTTACCTGGAGAATCTCATGGGCAGAGGAGAATGGTGGGCTACAGTCCATGACATCAAAAAAGAGTTGGACACAACTTACCTACTAAAGCACCACCACCAGAAGAAATTCTGGTTTCATGTTTTATATGTATATATTATATTCACAGTGGGGAAAAAGCAAAGACAAAAATGTCTTTCCTTATGGAGCCTACATTTCTAATTAAGGGTAACCAATGGGGCTTCCTCAGTGGCTCAACGGTAAAGAATCTGCCTACAATGTAGGAGCCACAGGAGATTTGAGTTCAATCCCTGGTTTTGGAATATCACCTGGAGGAGGGCATGGCAACCCACTTCAGTATTCTTGCCTGGAGAATCCCATGGATAGAGGAGCCTGGTGGGCTACAGTCCATAAGGTTCCAGGGAGTCAGACATGACTGAAATGAATTAGCATGCACACATGCACAGTAACCAATTAGTAAATCAGTTCAGTCACTCAGTCGTGTCCAGCTCTCTGTGACCACATGGACTGCAGCATGCCAGGCTTCCCTGTCCATCACTAACTCCCAGAGCTTGCTCAAACTCATGTCCATTGAGTCAGTGATGCCATCCAACAATCTCATCCTCTGTCGTCACCTTCTCCTCCTGCCTTCTATCTTTCCCAGTATCAGGGCCTTTTCCAATGAGTCAGGTGGCCAAAGTATTGGAGTTTCAGCTTCAGTATCAGTCCTTCCAATGAATATTCAGGACTGATTTCCTTTAGGATTGACTGGTTTGATCTCCTTGCAGTCCAAGAGATTCTCAAGAGTCTTCTCCAACACAACAGTTCAAAAGCACCAATTCTTCAGCACTTAGATTTCTTTATTGTCCAACTCTCACATCCATACATGACTACTGGAAAGACCATAGCTTTGACTAGATGGACTTTTGTTGAGAAAGTAATGTCTCTGCTTTTTAATACTCTGTCTAGGTTTTTCATAGCTTTTCTTCCATGGAGCAAGTGTCTTTTATTTCATGACTGCAGTCACCACCTGCAGTGATTTTGGAGCCAAAGAAAGTAAAGAGTGTCACTGTTTCCATCGTTTTCCCATCTGTTTGCTGTGAAATAATGGGACCAGATGCCATGATCTTGGTTTTTTGAATGTTGAGTTTTAAGCCAGCTTTTTCACTCTCCTCTTTCACTTTCATCAAGAGGGTCTTTAGTTCCTCTTCACTTTGTGCCATAAGGGTGGTGTCATCTGAGGTTATTGGTATTTCTCCTGGAAATCTTGATTCCAACTTGTGCTTCATCCAGCTTGGTATTGCACATGATGCACTCTGCATGTAAGTTAAATAAGTAGGTGCTAACATTCAGCCTTGATGTACATCTTTCTCAATTTTGGACCAGTCTGTTTTTACATGTACGGTTCTAACTGTTGCTTCTTGACCTGCATACAAGGAGGCAAGTAAGGTGGTCTGGTATTCCCATGTCTTTAAGAATTTTCCATAGTTTATTGTGATCCACACAGTCAAAAGCTTTGGCATAGTCAATAAAGCAGAAGTAGATGTTTTTCTGGAACTCCCTTGCTTTTTCAATGATCCAGCGGATTTTGGGAATTTGATCTCTGGATCCTCTGCCTTTTCTAAACCCAGCCTGAATATCTGGAAGTTCTTGTTTCACATACTGTTGTAGCCTAGCTTGGAGAATTTTTAGCATTAATTTACTAGTGTGTGAGATGAGTGCAATTGTGTGGTAGTTTGAGCAATTTTGGCATTGCCTTTCATTGGGATTGGAATGAAAACTGACCCTTTCCAGTCCTGTGGCCACTGCTGAGTTTTCTAAATTTGCTGGCAGTTGAATGTGACACTTTAACAGCATCATCTTTTAGGATTTGAAATAGCTCACCTGGAATTCTATCACCTCCACTAGCTTTGTTAGTAGTGATGTTTCCTAAGGCCCACCTGACTTCGCATTCCAGGATGTCTGGCTCTAGGTGAGTAATCACACAATTGTGGTTATCTGGGTCATTAATATCTTTTTTGTATAGTTCGTCTGTGTATTCTTGCCACCTCTTCTTAATATCTTCTGCTTCTGTTTAGGTCCATTCTGTTTCTGTCTTTTATTGTGCCCATTTTTGCATGAAATATTTTCTTGAAGAAATCTCTAGTCCTCCATTCTGTTGTTTTCCTCTATTTCTTTGCATTGATAACTTAGGAAGACTTTCTTATCTCTCCTTGATATATTTTGGAACTCTTCATTCAGATAAATATATCTACCCTGATCAGGGATCAAACCCAGGCCACCTGCATTGGGAGTGCAGAATCTTAGGCGTGGGACCACCACCAGTGAGTAAAAGGGTATGTTCATATTATTTTATGGTGACAGGTATTGTAGAGGAAAAATACGGCAGGTAAAGTGGATAGGATATGTATGTATGTGTGTGTTGGAGTCAGGTTTTGAAATTTAACTGGATGGTCAGAAAATAATTCATTAAGAAATCATAGAAATTGAAGAAGTTTTATATCATACCCCCAATTTGTTCTTAGAGATACATTAGTTAACTTACTGAAAACCATATTCGTTAATCCAGTCACACATGATAGTCTACCCAAGTAAGTAATACTTGTATATACATTTATATAGTGATGCACATCAATTATTTCTCAAGAAAAATGGAGAAAAAAGTGGAGAGAAGTTTGGTATATATATCAATTGCTTATTACTTTCAATAAGTAAATATTTGTTTTTATCTCACAGTTTGAATGTAGAAGTGTTTTGTGGGTTTGGGTGTTTTTAGAAAATGTGTGTTGTCCCCAATATGGCATTAAAATTCAGTGTATCATCAAAAGAAGTAAAGTCTTATCTCAATATCCTACATAGTTTTGCTTGGGTTACGCCTCCAAGCATCTTTCTGATGCAATTCATCTTTTAGGTCCTGCCAAGCTTGACTCTCAGATGTCTTATTCTCATTCTAAATATCAATGTTCTGCTCAGAAATTTCTTTGTGACCCACAATTTTATATAAATAGAAATGTCAAGAAAACATTAACATTCTAGTCATTTCTCATAAGAATTTTGAAAATAAAATATAAACATTACTCAACAATATTTAAAACATTGTGAAAACCTTGCAGGCTGTTGTGATAGTCACGATGTACAGAAACATCAAATGGGCAGATCAGTCTATAAGAATCCTAAAGAGACTGTAGAAAGTTTTCTGTGAGGGTCAGTTGAGAGTATGAGAACTTTTGCAGAAAGTTCAAAGACTTTCTGCAAAATACAAAGACTTCAGAATATGGGCATAGTGATTTTAGGCATCATGATATCTTAATGATTAGAACATGCCCTTTATGGTGTGGGGAGTCTAAACAGAACAAAATGATATTTATTTATGAAATCACATATGCAACTAATCTCAAGAAATAGAGGTCAAATTTATACCATAGAGAATCAGTTACTTTTCATAAACATCACATATTATTATAGTCATATGATCTCCTCTAGTCTGACATATACACATTCACACATATTTATGTATATATATATGAGTGAATATGAATCCTTAGTCACTCAGTCATATATGATTCTTTGTGACCCCATTAGAATGTAGACTCCTCTGTCCATAGAATTTTCCAGACAAGAATACTGGAGTTAAAGTAATTAGCCTCCAACTAATAAAAATATATGAAAAAAAAAAGAAGAATACTGGAGTCAGTTGCCATTTCCTCCTCTAGGGGATCTTCCCTATCCAGGGGTTGAACCTGTGTCCCTTGAGTCTCCTGCACTGGCAGGCAGATTCTTTACCACTGCGCCCACTGGAAGGCCCTATATATATACAGTAATGATATGTTTCTACACAAGATTGAATCAGATCATGTATAGGTTCATTTTCAGTATCACCTAAAACATACATCTTCAACAGTTCATCCATCAGAGATGGTTGAAAGAATCTGCTAAAAATCAGGGTTTCCCTAAAAGCCTCGTTGCCCTTCATACCACTTCAAATAGTAATAAGGAAAAAAAAATCTTGTTGAAGTACCCTTTACTATAGACTGCTCAGTACTGTAATATTTCAGTTGCATCCAGTCTACAAAATAAGACCTGTTTGATGTAAAAATTCCCAAGTGTTGGGAATGCATATGAAAGAAATCTAATAATTAGCAGTTTATTGGATTGCAGTATAAATCTTTATTTTTAATTGTAGTTAGCCTTAGGTGAAAGGTTTGTGCAGTTGTCAGTAGAATAGCTGGTACTAAGATGATATTTGTGTCATCCTTTTCATACTAAGTGATAATCATGCAACTATTCTATTTGCTAACGTCACAAGGGCAGGACACTATTCCCTTTTTACTCAAGAGGTTGCAACAAAAAGCTTGTTCTGACCTCTTTCTGGTAACTAAAATTGAAACCTTTAGATGGTGGAAGATCTAAAATTCCTCTGCAAATATGTCTTTTGCTAAAATCGTTGTTCTAGCTTGGCAGTCTATAAAATCTCAACTATCTTTGCTGGACCTTTGAATGAGATTGCTGCTATTACCTGGGTGACAGGACTTATAATGTTTCAATGTTAAAGAATAATAAGATTTTTGCCACCAAAATGATGGTTTGATGACCTTTTCTACAACTGGGGGGCCAAAGTCACTATTTTTCTAAATAGAAATTTGTTAAAACCTAACACATTGAAATTGTGTGGGTAATTCATATATTGCTTCCCTGGTGGTTCAGTGGTAAAGAATCCTCCTGCCAATTCAGGAGACACGGGTTTGATCCCTGGGTTGGGAAGATCCCCTGGAGGAGGAAATGACAGTCCACTCCAGTATTCTTGCCTTGGAAATCCCATGGACAGAGGAGCCTGGTGGGCTATAGTCCATGGGGTCACAAAAGAGTTGGACATAACTTAGCGATTAAACACCAATAACAACAACTCATTTGTTAATTAGAAATAGTTGATCAGTTTGGTTAATCTAGGATTACAAATGGATAACACCATTTGATTTTAGCCTGCTTTCATGTGGAAGGGCTTCCCTGTGTCTCAGTTGATAAAGAGTCTGCCAGCATTACAGGAGACGGGAGTTCAATCCCTGGGTCGAGAGGATCCCTTGGAAAAGGAAATGGCGACTCTCTCCGGCGTTCTTGCCTGGAGAACCTATGGACAGAGGAGCCTGGCCGGCCACAGTCCATGGGGTTGCAAAGAGTCAGACACGACAGAGTGACTAACACTTGCACTTTCATGTGGAAGGTGAAAAGTCTGATCTAACTGCATGTGCTACTAAAGCTTTTCTTTTCTCTTTGGGATGTCAGTGACTGCATCCTTCCAAGCTCTGACAATCTCTAGCCTTTTTCACACATGTCTTATACACCTGTTCACGATGTACAGTTAGGGCTGGTAACACAAAGACTGTTGAGTGAGTGTGACATGTTGAGACAATTGAAAGCATCATGGTGGCCAAATGATTGACAAAAGAGGCCAGCTCCATGGACTGGAGATTTCTTAGAGCTCTGTGTGTGTCCATCATTACTTCAAGACACTGACACATGCTTCTTCTCGAAAAGCTTGAGTTGTTAAGACATTACCACCTGCAAAGCCATCTGTGTGCTTATTGAAGCTTATTTAAGATTTATATATAAATTCATTATAAAAATTTACTTTGGCCCCCAAATTTGGTTTGCTTGCAAACACATTATACAAACACAGCTGATATTTGTAAAACCTCTCAAGAGAAACAGCTTATTTCAAAAGTCAGAATGCTTTCAAGTCACATTTGCATATTGACCTGGAAAATTTTTTTCTAAATAGGCAATTTTTTTTTTTCTTGTAGCTTGCAATTGGCCTATACCCCAGTACTTTGCATTAACTTTCTGTTTTTTGTGACCATTGTTCTCTTTTCTAGTTTCTTTGAAACCTAAAATGTGTGTGTGTGTAAATGTACGTATACACATACTTTTTAAGATTTAACGCTCATACAGAGAAAATATGAAAATCTGTGTTTGTGTATATGTGTGTGTATGTATGTGTAGGTTTGCCATGTTTGTTCACTTAGCATCATATATCAAAATTTCATAAAAGTTATTTCTACATACAGTTTTATTTGAAATATCCATTCATTATGAGAAAATATTTTTGAAGCTATGTTTGGATGAAATAGTCATAAGTACTTGTATTATTAATCTTCAAACTCAATTATAAATATTGGTAAATACATTGTTATAAGTATAACCAATGATTTAAACTTAAAATTCATATAAATTTTATATTTTGTCTCTGGAACAAAAATAATCAAAAGCAACCTACTGGGTTTAGTTGTCTCTGTTAATTCAGTAAGAACTTGGTGAGTATGTAATGACTGAATTTTTATTTTTATAGCTTTTAATTTTAATTTATTAATTTTAATTTTATAGCTTCAGTTTTGAGATGAATTTTAACTTTTTAAATGTAATGCTGTCAAAACATGGTTTTATTCATTTTTTCCTTTGATCATACAGGAACTCAAGTAATTAGAATTTTCTAATATTTGAAATTTCACTAAAGGATGGATGTTGATTTTTAAATTTGCTTTTTTTCTTAGACAAGCTAAATAGCCTATAGCTTACATATGGGTACTACCATGGAAAATATAGAATAATTCTAATTTTTTCATGAGAATTCTTTAATACCAGGGTCTCAGATATTTTATAAAGAATGAAACGATTTATATTTTCAAAAAATCAATATGATTTAATTTTTCACAGAAAAAGTAAACTATCAGAGGTACATTTTGAATAACGATATATTATGCCTTGGCTTGGGTTTGACAGCGATATAATGTGTATATTAGAGGTACCATTTTCTCCTTGTCAAAGCATAGCTGAGTTGTGAAACTAAAGGATGCACAGGATCACAGGGAGGCTGATCTCACCCTAGGCTTGAAGCCTCAAGTTAAAGTAGCACAAGTATTGGCTGGCAGGTGGAAGGCAGATGAAAACCTCACAAGGACTCACACTGGGTCTTGATCATTCTTGCCCCTGTCTGTTCAGTTAGCCTCAAGTACTGTTCATCCAATACCTACCATAGTCCTTCTCAAAAGAATTCCAGACAAAGCACTTAGGTTAAAAAATTGGTTAAAATTTAGGTTAATAAATTGTTCAATTGCTAAGTTGTGCCCAAGTCTTTGCGACCCCGTGGACTGCAGCATGCTGGGCTCCTGTGTCCTTCACTATCTCCCTGACTTGCTCAAATTCATGTACACTGAGTTGGTGATGCTGTATAATCATCTTATCTTCTGCCAGTCCCTTCTCCTTTTGCCTTCAATCCTTCCCAGCATCAGGGTCTTTTCAAATGCATTAGATAAGTTCAGTTCTTTATTTTTTGTTGTTATTTATTTTTTATTTTGTAGATTGTGGGTAAAAAAAACCTGAGCTGTATTTAATTGTAGGACGAGTTATAACTAAGGCTTTATTTTTTAAAGTTTTAAAGGTGACTAGTTTCATTCTAAGGGATATATGAAGATGCTGAACAATATTTTCAGGCAAATGCAATTCAAAACTGCAATGACTTATTAGCATGACTCATCAAAAAGGAAAAAATAACAAATGATGAGGATGTGGAGAAATTGGAGGATTTGTATACTGTTAGTGAAAATGATGCAGCAATTAGAGGAAAGTATGAAGATTCCTCAGAAAAATTAAAAATATAACTGCCATTGGATCCAGCCATACCACTTTAGTTGTATGTCCAAAGGAAATGAAGTCAGGATTTCAAGAATCCCATGGTCACTGCAACATTATTTACAATAGCCAAGATATCAAAACAATTTACATGTCCATCAACAGATGAATGGATAAAGAAAATGCAGTATTTATATACATATGATGGAATATTATTCAATCTTAAAAAATAAGAAGATCCTGTCATCTGGACAACATAGACAAAATTGGAAGATATTACACTACATGAAAGGACAAATACTGAATTTCTAGGTTGTTTTATCATGAGGAACAGAGCAGAATATTTAGGAAGTGTTCAGATAAATGTACAAGGAAAAGGAAAATAAGAATTAACTTAAGAAAGAATGAATATAAGATATGGGGAAGAGAATTTATATAGGGCATAAATGTGTAAGCTCTATAGATGACAAAAGCAGTGTGATGTTGAGTGATATTTTGATTTTAAAAAAGAATGAGAAAATAATTTGTGTATAAGAACATGATAAAATATAATATTTTTTAATCAATTTTTTATCATCATCAACAAGATTTTGTTTAGAGATTTTTTTATGGTAAATAGGTATAATTAAAAGAGGTGCCATTTTACATGAAAAAAGATCATTATTGATGAGTTGTTTACTGCAGCTCCCATTCAAGCCATTCTGTAAGAAATGTGCGGTATAATAAACAATATTATATACACTAATACCCAAAGTCCATAGCAGTGAGTGTCAGGGGAAGGCGCTGAATACTTACAGACCTTTGATATATTTGTTTATATGATGTCTTAGGACTTGCAGTGTATGAGTGCTTAGTCGCTCAGTGGTGTCCGACTCTCTGTGGCCCCATGGACTGTAGCCCGCCAGACTCCTCTGTCTGTGGAATTTTCTAGCAAGAATACTGGAGTGGGTTGCCATTTCCTTCTCCGGGGTATTTTCCTGACCCAGGGATCAAACCCGTATCTCTTGCGTCTCCTGCATTGGCAGTCAGATTCATTACCAATAGCACCACTTGGGAAGCCCCCAGGCAAAGTGCAGGGAGGATTGAAAATCCCTAGCCTACGAACTAGACACCCAGTGGAGGGACTGATTACAATTCTGTCTTATTCCAAAGGTGTTGCACTTACTACTTAGTTCTCTAAACTCAGAGAAGAAACTTCTGTTTTTACGCTATTTATTTCATCCGGGTATCTTTCAATGGGGGCTTCCCAGTGGCTCAGTTTGAAGATGAGCAGCGCAAAATGGTTTTTGCCATACATTGACATGAATCAGCCATGGATTTACATGTATTCCACATGCCCAATCCCCCCTCCCACCTCCCTCTCCACCCGATCCCTCTGGGTCTTCCCAGTGCACCAGGTCCAAGCACTTGTCTCATGCATCCAACCTGGGCTGTTGATCTGTTTCACCCTTGATAATATACACGTTTCGATGCTGCTCTGTCAAAACATCCCACCCTTGCCTTCTCCCACAGAGTCCCAAAGTCTGTTCTGTACATCTGTGTCTCTTTTTCTGTTTTGCATATAGAGTTATTGTTACCATCTTTTTAAATTCCATATATATGTGTTAGTATACTGTATTGGTCTTTATCTTTCTGGCTTACTTCACTCTGTATAATGGGCTCCAGTTTCATCCATCTCATTAGAAATAATACAAATGAATTCTTTTTAATGGCTGAGTAATATTCCATGGCATATATGTACCACAGCTTCCTTATCCATTCGTCTACTGATGGACATCTAGGTTGCTTCCATGTCCTGGCTATTATAAACAGTGCTGTGATGAACACTGGGGTGCACGTGTCTCTTTCAGATCTGGTTTCCTCAGTGTGTATGCCCAGGAGTGGTATTGCTGGGTCATATGGCAGTTCTATTTCCAGTTTTTTTAAGAAATCTCCACACTGTTTTCCATAGCGGCTGTACTAGTTTGCATTCCCACCAACAGTGTAAGAGGGTTCCCTTTTCTCCACACCCTCTCCAGCATTTATTGCTTGTAGACTTTTGGATAGCAGCCACCTGACTGGCGTGTAATGGTACCTCATTGTGGTTTTGATTTGCATTTCTCTGATAATGAGTGATGTTGAGCATCATTTCATGTGTTTGTTAGACATCTGTATGTCTTCTTTGGAGAAATGTCTGTTTAGTTCTTTGGCCCATTTTTTGATTGGGTCATTTATTTTTCTGGAATTGAGCTGCAGGAGTTGCTTGTATATTTTTGAGGTTAATCCTTTGTCTGTTGCTTTGTTTGCTATCATTTTCTCCCAATCTGAGGGCTGTCTTTTCACCTTGCTTATAGTTTCCTTTGTTGTGCAAAAGCTTTTAAGTTTGATTAGGTCCCATTTGTTTATTTTTGCTTTTATTTCCAATATTCTGGGAGGTGGGAAATAGAGGATCCTGCTGTGATTTATGTCGGAGAGTGTTTTGCCTATGTTCTCCTCTAGGAGTTTTATAGTTTCTGGTCTTACATTTAGATCTTTAATCCATTTTGAGTTTATTTTTGTGTATGGTGTTAGAAAGTGTTCTATGATTTGTTGGTTATTCAGAAGCATGTTATTTAGCCTCCATATGTTTGCATTTTTAATAATTTTTTTTCCTGTAATTGAGATCTAATCTTACTGCACTGTGGTCAGAAAAGATGACTGGAATTATTTCAATTTTTTTGAATTTCCCAAGGCTAGATTTATGGCCCAGGATGTGATCTATTCTGGAAAAGGTTCTGTGTGCGCTTGAGAAAAAGGTGAAGTTGATTGTTTTGGGGTGAAATGTCCTATAGATATCAATTAGGTCTAGCTGGTCCATTGTGTCATTTAAAGTTTGTGTTTTCTTGTTAATTTTCTGTTTAGTTGATCTATCCATAGTTGTGAGTGGGGTATTAAAGTCTCCCACTATTATTGTGTTACTATTAATTTCCCCTTTCATACTCATTAGCGTTTGCCTTGTATATTGCAGTGCTCCTATGTTGGGTGCATATATATTTATAATTGTTATATCTTCTTCTTGGATTGATCCTTTGATCATTATGTAGTGTCCTTCTTTGTTTCTTTTCACAGCCTTTATTTTAAAGTCTATTTTATCTGGTATGAGTATTGCGACTCCTGCTTTCTTTCTACTTCTGTTTTTGAAACTTAGTTCAGATGAACTCCAGATCATTTCTTAAGCACACACAGTGCACCAGCAGCAGTTATGTGTGGAATAAATATTATAGGGGCAACAGTTATGCTTGGAATAAATCACAGTTCCTTCTCTTATGGTGTTCCTGGGCAAGGGCAGCTAGGAGTATATAGGCAGGATTAACAAGCAGTGGATGTTTAGTAATGAGGTGACAGATGGAAAATTGAACAACTTAAAAATAGGGAGAAAGCAATTTGTGAATGTTTATAGCAGAGATAAGATCTTGTATATAAAACTAATGTATTTATATAAACATTTACATATTACAGATGTGGATGAAATATAAACAAACACACACACATATACATACAGAGAGAATAAATCTTTGAAGAGACTCATAGTTCTTGAGACCACCTAATAGATTTGTGTGCTGAGTTGATCATTCTTTAATCAAGATTTTATTTTGTTTTCTATAAAAGTTAATTTAAAAGGCAATCAAAGGGGACAAAAATTAGGTTTAACTTTGGGAACATATTGAATGTGACTGAGACACACTAGAATAAAATATGTAACATAAACATAGAAATATACAAAAGAGAACATTTTTTGAAGATCATGTTGATATTGAATTATATTTAGATTCTTATTCATTTTCTACTAATATTAATTTGTTGAGTAATCTTTTAATTAAAAAAGTAACAATTATACTTATATCAAAATGCTTACTAGTATGCCTATTTAATATTCATTTATGCTTTGTTTCACTTGCTTTGTTTTCTGTTAATGATTCACAAGAACTGAAGCAATTAAGTGTGCTGTATCTCCCTCAGTTGTGTCCGACTCTTTGTGACTCCATGGACTGTAGCCCATCAGACTCCTCTGTTCATGGAATTTTCCAGACAAGAATACTGGAGTGAGTTGCTATTTCCTTCTCCAGGGGATCTTCCTGACCCAGGGATCAAACCCCTGCCTCTTGCGTCACTTGCATTGGCAGGCAGATTCTTTACCACTGTGCCACCTGGGACGCCCATTAAATATTAATCATTAATTTATATAATCTAAAAATTGAAGATTTGCAAGTCTTACTTTTAGGTGGAATAAATTGAAACCTTTTTGAACCAAGCACTTAAGATAGGAACTTAGTCTAGTTATAGTCTATAGTAGGCAAGGAAGGAGTAACAGACATAGTCAGTCTTTAGTCTTAGGGTAGAGCAATCTTACCATTGAATTGTTCTTGCTAGAGTAATATGACTGGCAACAAGTATCACAGCAGTGACTCCTCCTGGATGGTGATTCGAATACTTCTCAGTGACATCTTTAGTTGTTGGTTTGGTGGATATGATCATTACTGCCTGCTGTCAAACCAATATCCATTCTCCCTTCTACCTTAGGAATTGTGCCCATCAATAAGACAACACTTTGCTGCTTCACTGCAAATTGGGATGACCAATCAGATATGAGTGGATATTAGTAGGAAAAGCTCCTAAGAGGTTTGGTTGGAAGTATCTTCTCCTTTGCCCCTTTTCATTCTCCTAAAATGTTGAATCAACGTCTACCTTATGACAACTGAATGCCCCTGAGAAGGAAGCGGTGCCCTAAAAGTGAAAGAATAAAGACAAAAGACACTAATGCCCCTGGTGACTTCCAGAACTGCTACACCACCCCTCACTAATCCTAACTTAAGATTGATTTTACTTGAGAGGAAATAAACCTATCCTACACTGAAGTCAGTGAACCAGGGTTTCTGATGTATGTATGTATATGCTCAATTGCTCTATCATGTCCGACTTTTTAAGGTCCCATGGACCATAGCCCACCAGGCTCCTCTGCCCATGGAATTTTCCAGGCAAGAATGCTGGAGCGGGGTGCCATTTCCCCCTCCAGGGGATCCTCCCAACGCAAGGACCTTCCTGTGTCCCTTGCACCTCCTGCATTGGCAGGCGGATTCTTTACCACTGATGCCACTTGGGAAGACTCAGGTCTCTGATATTAGCAGCCAGATAGGATTCCTAACTGACTCACAGAAAAACACAAAAATTCCTTGAGTCTCAAACCATTTCTAATAAGATATATTATAAAACTGCACCAGGCAACCATGCCACTTCATAGGGCTCAATATCGCCAGGTACAGAAAACTTCAACTATGTCACTTTAGCCTACTTGATTAGAAATGGGGGTATCTTGCAGTTGATATATACATAAATGCATTTTGTTTAAAAATTATTATTTTTTGTTTAAAAATTAAAATAACATTTTTTACCAGAAAAAATAATATATGGTTATGGTCAAAATTAAAACAAAAAAATTCACAAACTACCAATGATCTTAATATTCATGTGTAAGTCCTGTCAGTATATTTTCTAGGTATTTTTCATGTAATTTTGGGCATGTATGATTCATGAGCTGACAATCTTAATTAAACTATAGACATTTTCCTTATTGATGAACATAGGTAGTGTATTAGCCTCCTAGAGCTTCTGTAACATGTTACCATATCTTGATGCTTTAAAGCAATAGAAATGCATTCTCTCATAGTACTAGATGCCATACCTCCACAATTTAGTATCATTGGGCTGAAAGTAGTGGCAGAGTTATGCTGCTTCTTGACACTTTGGCAGAATACGTTCCCAGCTGCATCCAGTATCTGGTGACTGTCAGCTTCCCTTGATTGTAGCCACATTACTCCCACCTTTGCCTTGGTCCTTGGTGGGCACATTGCCTTCTCTTCTTTCACCTGCGTCTCTTATAAGGACAGCCTACTGGGATAATTCAGTGAAATCTGTTCATGTTAAGATTCTCAACATAATTATATGTACAAAGGCATTTTTTTTCTTATGAGGTAACATTTACAAGTTACAGAGATTAGAGTCCAATGTCTTTGAAAAGTCTCATTAGTGGCATCATCCTTTTAAGTATTTATATTATATTGCATGTATGTACACACGATGCCTAATTTTATCAATTCCCAAGGATGGGTATTACAGTAACTCAGAATTTTCAATTTTTTAGTTAATAGAAACAAAAACAGCACGATAACAGACACAAGCACATACTTCTTATTTTCGAAATAAAAAGATCTGAAAATTGCCTTATCAAAGGATTTGATCCTTGAAATAACAACTTTATCAAAAAGCTCTTCAAAAAGTTATTACTACACATTCAGCAATGGGTAGAATTAAAACTCAATTTTAATTCTGCTGAAGCAAAATATCCCATTAATGATTTTTTAATTGATGGTAAAGTTCAATGTGGTTCTTACTTTATTTAAATAGTTTATATATTCTTTTCTTATTTCACTGTGGAGCTGTCTAAATTCCTATAACTTATTTGCAGGAGGACTTGTGACAGAAAGTGTAACCCTCTCTTCGTTAGGCGTATCATAAGCATCTTTTCCAAGTTTGTTGTTTAACATTGTTAATTGTGTTTTTATTTACAGTGGATGATTTTTTCAACTTCTTTACCACAAGGTTATATAAATGATCATCTATATTTCACATGACAGCTATTATCTATTACACATTTAGATGTTTAATTACCAAGTAATGTGATAAACACCCTTCAGTTCTTCCCTAATCTTTGTGAAATTTTTCTTGTTCTTGATTTGCTTCTTTGTCTTTGAAGTCTGCTGTTTCATGTATCATACAGAAGTGAACTCTGTGAATGCTGTTTCTGAGGATCAGTGTCAGATTTCCTGGACACAGAGGGGAGGAGGGGAGTATGTGATGCATGGGGTAGGGAAGTAGTGACCTGGGGCTGGGTGGTATAGAGTCTGAGGATAACAAACTTGCAGCCATATGCCTTCTCCCAACTCCATTTCTCATGTAGCTGGTGATTCTGTGAGCAAACTGATTTGCTTTCTCTGCATTTAACCCTTCAAGCATGTAGGTTATCGCTTCCTCTTGCTTCTAAACTGATTTCTAAATTCCAAAATGTGTTTTAATATCTGGTCTGCTATTATTTTACTCTTTGTCTTTGGTTTTCCACCTTGTAAATGTATGCCACTGAAAAGGTCTTAATGCCATTTTAGCAATATTTCAGTAGGAAGAAAAATAAACACTTGTTCAAAAGACTGTATTTGCAAGTCTCCATTTTTGTAGCCATTCCAATCAGGCTTTTGACCCAGGCACTTCACTGAAATAACTCTTGTTAAAGTCATCAAAATTGCCTCTCACTATGGGCTTCCCTGATAGCTCAGTTGGTAAAGAATCCACCTGCAATGCAGGAGATCCTGGTTCAATTCCTGGGTCAGGAAGATCCACTGGAAAAGGGAGAGGCTACCTACACTAGTATTCTTGGGCTTCCCTTGTGGCTCAGCTGGTAAAGAATCTGCGGGCAATGTGGGAGACCTGAGTTTGATCCCTGGGTTGGGGAGATCCCCTGGAGAAGGGAAAGGCTACCCACTCCAGTATTCTGGCCTGGAGAATTCCATGGACTGTAAAGAGTCCATGGGATCACAATGGGTTGAACACGACTGAGTAACTTTCACTTTCACGGTCAGTCTTTGTTCTCTCCTGACTTTACCTTCAGCAGGATTACACTCTTATCAAACTTTCTTTTTGAACTATTGCTTTACTTGTCTTCAGGGAGGACATTTTCTGTTGGTTTCCCTTCTAAAACTCGCTGATCCTCTCTTTCCCTTTTTCTGATTCCATGTCATCCCCTTGACTTCTAAGCTTTCTAATGTGTTAGCCTCTGTTCTATTCCTTTTTCTCTTTTCTAACTTTATATTCTCTATAGGTGATTTCACTTAATACTATTTGTGTGCTCTTATGTACTGATGACACCAAATTTGTAATCCAAACTCTAATCTTCCTATGAGTCCGAAATATTTTCTTTTATCTCTGTACGAGCAATGGAGATCCTAAACTTAATATGTTGAAAGTAGAAGACTTACTTTTCTCCATAAAACAAGCCAGCAAGCAAAAAATATAATGAAGAAAACAAAACCTGCTCAAAGACACAAACTTGCTCCTTTGGTTTCCATATCTCAGTGATGGCCAGTACCATGAATCCAAATATTTAAGCCCAAAAGCCTGGAAGCATACACTCCCTTGACCCTTACATCTGATATGCTAGCAGATCTTATGATATTAAGCTTTTTATTATATCCACTTTTTCTCCCTTTCTCAGCACTACTAACCTAGACCAGGGCATTCCCCATTTATGATGCTTTCAGCTTATACTCTTCTAAACAGCTAGTGACATCTGAAAGGAAAAATGAAAAAAAAAAAAAAAACTAATGGAAGAAGGAAGGAAAGAAGGAACAAGAAAAGAGAAATGAAAAGAAATTGATTCTACTGGTTTCCATTAACGGCCCTCCATGCCTTATGTGAGTTTTGCTCTTGGCTACATCTCTGGATTAATTTTCTATCATTTCCTCTCACTGATGACTCTTCATCCCTAAAAGGCTAGATTTCTTTTTCCCTTGGATATGTCCCACTTATCCTTCCTTGGGTTTTTATAGAAACATTTCCCTTTGTGCTTCTCCACTTTGTCATGGGGTCTGCCCCTTCCCGGCATGCCGGCATGCAGCAGGTGCTTAGGAAATGTGGGCTGTGAAAATAATAGGCAGTGTCATTCTCGGTTTCTATTTTTCAACATGAGATATTCACGTCGATTTTTAAAGTTAAACAGAAATTACTTGAAACTTCTGCCAAGGACTGATCAGTTTGTAAGATAGAATGACAGTTTAAACAAAGTAGAAAATAAATAATTTTGCTGTTTTTAATGTGTAAGATATGCAAAATATTTTTATAAGATTAAGAAAAAAGAAGCTAAGATAAGACATTAAACTGTAGTTTTGAAAGTGATACAGATCTAGAAATTAAAAGGCTGTTTTTGCTTTTTTTCCTGAAGTATGCTATGGTCATCGTAATGTTATTTAATATATAGGCATTTATATTTCTCTTATAAGAGTAGGCTAAAGGCAGAAAGGTTTCTTAAGCTCAATACTGTTGACCTTTTGGGCTAATTTTTCGTCCTAGTTGTTATCCTGTGCATTTTCAAGTGCTTAGAAGCATTGCAGGCTTCTACTCACTAGAGGCCAGTAGCAATACCCACCCCCCACCCCACCCTGAGTTCTTACAACTAAAAATGTCTTCACACACTGCCACATCTCCCCTGGGGGTGAAATCACCCCACTCCTCAGAAAAATTAGCTTAATTTAAATAATTTCTTCAGGACAAAAACATCCTCACTGGAGAACCAATAATCTACTAACTGTGATAGTAAGTTTGAGTATATTGGTCTTCGAGTAAAATGAAAAGGTACTAGTAAATAAACTTCATTGACCCATGTGCTTGGAATTCATCAGTAATAAATCTTTTCTACTAATTAATATTTCAGATCTTTAAATTAAGACGTTTTAGAGCTGAAAGGGGCCCTAAGCAGAGCGTAGTCCAACACTCATTTTATAGGTTAAGACATTGAAACAACAACAATAAAATATATCTACTTTGTTTGTGATCACATACAAAATCTACTTTAAATAATCTATATATAATCTAATTTAAAGAAATGAATTGTATCTATTAAAATAGCAAAAATATAAATAATTAAGCATAGAACAACATTCTAGTGAGAAAGAATGGAAATATATCAAGGAGTAACATAATTGTTTGATTAAATTTTTAATTTGATTTAGAAATTCCTCTAAGTTAAAGCAGCAAATTCTCATCTAATAAAAGAACATTAGCTGTTTAAGTGATACAAGATTTTTGTTTTTTTAACCAATTTTAAGAGAAATTTGCTTCATGTATCATATTTTTTCTTTTATTATGCATATTTGTTCTGAATAAAAACCATAGTCATAACATTTAAAATATCTGTTTTGTTAAAAAGTAAATTAACAATGAAAATATATTCTTGTTTCCATGTACAAAACCTTCTATAAATTAAAGAGTTTACATGCTTTAAATCAATATACTGCATGGTGCATACATCTCTTTTCTCCAGTATCACTTCTTTTTACCAGAATTTACTTAAGAACTTGGAGAAGGAAATGGCAGCCCACTCCAGTATTCTTGCCTGGAGAATTTCATGGGCAGAGGAGCCTGGCAGGCTGCAGTCCATGGGGTAGCAAAGAGCTGGACACGGCTGAGCTACTAACACACACTAAAGAACAGGAGAATAGCAGTGCCTTCAAATTTAAACTGTCTGCAGATAGCGCGATGTGCCCATATCAGTTATTGACTAAAGGGGGATTAAATAGTTTAGATTCCAATTATAGTGTTAGGGGTTGTAATCCATTGTGTTAGGTGGCAAACCAAAACTGTGGATTATCCAGTTGGAAGGATGCCCATTTTCTGTGGACACGGCTGTCACAGTTGCTGGCAAAATTCAAGCAATTTGTATTTTTCCCCCTCAATAAATTGCTTTGCTGCTACTACAAAACTTGTTCTATAATGATCAAAGGGATTCTGATCAAGGAACATGACAAATATCTTAGACTGATATATTTTCAGATCGGTTGTAATCTGACATCTAATTTGATCAACGAAGAGCTCCAGTGATGTTCGTATGAAACCTTTAACTTTGTACGGATCTCTTCCTTCACTTTCAATGCTTTAATTAAAAGTAAATTAGGTAAAAAAGATAACTAAATTGATTACTAGCTAGCACTCTTCTGTAATTTTCATTTGAACTTTAGGAAGCATCCGCCAGAGTCAAGAGAACCCAGTGTTTTTTTTTTTTTTTTTGAGGCAACTCCTGGTTTGTAATGATAGAACTGTTTTCGGCATACAGGATGCTTGCCTATTTTAAATTAACTGGATGTATATCACAGCAGGACATTATGTATCTGGGTTCACCTCAAAGCTGTAATACGTTGTGAAAATAAGTGAAGGAAAAGCAGAATTAAAATGTATTCTATTTTATATCACTTGAGACTGAAATCTGATCTGTCAGGAAGCTCATCCAGATAGTTCTGACTCTTGTAGTAATATGAACATACAGCCTTAGCAGGAACAGTAGTATCTTGTGATGTGTGTTAAGCTTATAAAACATGGTCCATAGCATATTAAAGGATGGTGATGGATAGCTGATTACTATGAAATCTTTGCCATATTCTTGTTGGTTTCTCAGTAAGATGAAAGAAAGTAGCCAGTGGAGTAGTTGTGTGGAAGGTCTGGTAGCACAAAGAATTAGTGATGGAGCTGAATTTAATGCCAATTATCCTATAGCCATGTGTATATTTTTACTTCTTTGATTATACATACTAATAATTTTATAGTACTTAAGAGTTTATAACTTACAAAATTCTGGTGAAATCTAATAGGGTTGGCCTGAAGGAATTATTGGTTCTCTCTAAAGCAGACAATAACTTGGAAGTCAGATTTGAAATATACAAATGACAAAATAGGCAAAAGCAGGCTGCCTCAACACCAAAAGTCATCAGGTATTGTTCAATGTTACTAGGCATCCTATACCACCTAAGTAATGAGATGAAAAAGACACATTGATCTGGCTGACTGGTCTTCAGTCTAATTACTTGAATATATTTGGAATGATTTTGTTACTTGTCTGCCCTAATATGGTTGCTGCAGCATATCTGCAAGGTAAAGGATGATTGCAAACGAAATCCTCAGATCCATCTTCAGAATTCAGAAAGATTAAATTGACAAGTAAAGTGGTATTATTGCACATTTTTGCTTTATTTCAATATATGGCAATTCCTTTCCTTCGCTGTGAATTCATTTCTCTGATTGTGCCTTGCTTGCTAATGCGATACTGCACTAATTTATATGGTAAGCCTCCAAGCTGCATACTCTGTGATCCTGCAGAATCATTAGAGCTCAAACCTGCCCATCGTTATTCAGGCTAAAAAATGATGTGACATGTCGCTGATTCTTTGAAAATAATTCACATTACTCTAAACTAAGAAAATGAGGTATTATTAATTCAGAAATTCAGGAACTATTGATGCAAGCCATGGATGTCCTTTTTAACCACTTCTATAAATTGAAGAACAATTGCTTCCTTTTTGGTTCATTTATTTACATATTTGGCTTTCTGCATTAGAAATATACTAATTTCTGTGAATGATTTTTGAAAGCCTTTATGGGGCTTTATAGTTGTTATTTCACAACATTCATTCAGTTCTAATCTTTAGATTAAAACCATTTTGAAAACTAGGGAAACATTTGTAAAATTTTATCTCAAATAGTAAAATCACTGTTGTTGAAGACACCAGAAAATCTAGAAAGTAACTTGACTTTGACAATATATAAATGGCACCATAAAAGCTACTTGTATTATTATGCAAGACACTTAATCTTTCTGAGCCTTAATTTGCTTACCCATAAAATCGGGTTACTCATTTATCTTTCCTTGAAATTTCACAGGGCTTTTGAAGGGGTACATACTATGTGGGAAAGAGCCTTGAAAACTATAAAATGCTTTATAAATTTTAGGTAACATTGTTAACTTTTTTAAAACTAAAGATATTGCTTTCCACATTGGCTAACCATATTCTGTCTTTGTTGCTATACACATATAAAAACATTTTAGTACTTGCCATTCATCTCTAAGCAAAATAAGTAAATACAGTAATAAGTAGCAACATGCTTTATGGCATAGAGAGTATCTGTAACTTTATTAAGAAGAACACCCGCATCTTTATAGGATGCTTCCACTTTTACATCTAAAGAAATTCTTCTGAAAATAAAATACATCTTTTCTTTGAATTTTGGCCATGGGCTCTAGTACTTCTTTAGTGGATTCATTTTCCTTCCTTCATTCTGTTGCATAATACTGCTATTAGTTTTGGTTTGCAACAGACTGAAATTTTTTCATTAAAATTATTATTTGTGAATAACAAAGCCATAGAGAGGCTATGCAGAATAAACAGTAATAGTATTTAAAGAGCATGAAATATGAAATGAGAATTAATTTGTATATATATATACAATATAATTTGTATAGTTTTTTTTTTTTTTCTGATCAGATTTGGTCATTTGTAAAATTACCTGGAGTAATTATCTCTGTCTCTTAAGGCTGTTTTGAAGAGTTAAATGGAATAAGGTAGGTTCATTGGCACATAGTAGATTCCAAAAGAATTCAGATCCATTTCATGCATTCTCTTAAAAAGCTCTACTTAAAATACACATTACTCTCTGGGCCAAGGAATTCTTCACTTACTTTTCACTTTGGCATGGACATATTTATCATATTACCTATTGAGATGGAAACATTGATTCAAAATCAGTAAATATAGTGATGGAAGGGTTACATTAAAGAGAATTAGATTAACTCTAAAATGTGGAAGAAGCTCAATACTTTTTAGTTTATTTAAAAAATCATCCTTTAGCTGTCAGTTTCCTTTAGAAAGTACATTCCTTTTTCATATTCTGATTTATTAGCATGTTGATTTTTTATTCATAGCGTCATCAAATCATTCATGTACTCAAGGTGATATTCAATTTAAATCCCTACAAGTTTTGTTCTATGCTAGGCAGTGAAGATAGAATGAAATCATTTGGCTCCTGTGTTTGTATTTGATTTAAAGTAATGTGATATTGGCAAGTCTTCCCTCCATGCACAGTTTTGTCCTGCATTTTGATTGAATTCATTCTGTTTTCACCTTGTTAGAAAAATTGGAACCAGACTTGGGATATGCAGCTTCTAAGGCTTTGCCTTTTGAGTTCAAGTGATTCACTCAGCAGAACTTAATGGATTAACTGAATGTAAATCTAATGAAACTTTTCTATTTAGCCAAAGTATCACAGTTTGACACATGCCAAGTTAGATTATAGGCTGTTCACTCTTCATGCTCATATTTCCCTAGACCTACTCAACATTGAATAAATTTATAATACTTTAAATATATCATTTTATTGGTCCATAAAATCATGTTTTGAGAACATTATGAAAAATAATTTGAACAGGCAAGAAATCTAATATTTAAAAAATTAAATGTTAGCACACTTTAAAAAAGTCATGGCAGAAAAGTTCAACTTATCAATTTATGAATATAGTGCCTTTTTTGGTAGAGGTTTCAAATTTTATTATTTAACTTTTTTTATATTGAATGGTCAAGCTTGAGCATTAAGCACTAAATATGTTTGAATGGGTATAAAACTTGATTCTAATTTTCTTATAAGTTCAGCATTAGTATGTGAACTTAAGACTTTCACTTGTTCTATGAATAGACTGGGTGATTTTAATGGCAAAACATTCTTCTCTGGAGACACTTTCAAAGATATTTTAACATAGAGTTTAAAAGGATTTTTTTAAAAGTAAATTGGATTTCTAAAATTGATAGTTGCTGTTAAGTGTAGAGATGATGTAACTAATTTTAATTTACAATAAGAAGCAGCTATTATAGACCATTAACATTTGAATGTTCGTGTGTCTAAAGCTCTTCCAGTTGATGAATATATGAATATATTAATTGCATATATTTATATAATTTTTAAATAGCCTGTAATTTCACAAGTGAAACTATAATCAACTGTGTAATTTTTAAATATAGAAATGTATTACCTTAATTTCTTTAAGTTAAACTCTCTTTTGAGGAAAAAAAAATACCATAAAAATGAACTTTGTCATACATACAAATATGTATACCTACATGATATGACATCAGTTTCTATTTAAGAATGGTTCATGTGGATTTATTCTCAAAACTGTTATTCTTCTAAGGATGATGTGTACTATTAGATTTATATTTACATATTAGACTAATACAAAATAAACCTGCCTCAGAAGTAGGCTATTGGTTCTCTTTTCCCTGTTCATGCCACAGCACTTGTGACACCAAATATGCAGTTTTATTTTTTTCCCCCCATGCACCAGTTCTCTAACTTTCCAGGCACCAATTGGGGTTCTACAATGCAATTATGATACTAACTACCTGGAGTTTGTCAGACCCCATAGGCTAAGGGCTCAGTCCCACAAGTCTGTCTCATTCTAGATGCTAGACACAGGTAGTGGATCCCCAAGCTAAACACAATGTGTCTACTTGGTTCAAAATCGGGGATGGGGGGATTATTGCAGTTCTTTCCTCAGATTGGATGCTTTGTTACAGTGGCTTCTCAGAACTCAGGGAAATAGTTACTTATGTTTGTGTGTGTGTGTGCTAAGTTGTGTCCCTGAATCTTTGCGACCTTGGTTTGTAGTCTGCCAGGCTCCTCTGTCCATGGGATTCTCCCGGCAAGAGTACTGGTGTGGGCTGCCATGCCCTCCTGCGGGGATCTTCCTAGCCCAGGGATCAAATCTGTGTCCCTTATGTCTTCTGCATCAGCAGGCAGGATCTTTGCCACTAGTGCCACCTGGGAAGATGTGCTTATATTTACTAGATTTGTTTAAAGGATGTGATTAAAGAGTACAGATAAACGGCCAGAACAGGGAGTCCCAAGCCCAGGAGTTTCTGTACTTGTGGAGCCAGGGTTCCTCACCTTCTCCACAAACAGGTATGCTCACGAACCCAGAAGCTCTCTGAAGCTCCTGGTTTATTGACTTTTATGGAAGTTTGAATAATTATTAACTCCCTCCTTGGAGAATGGGGGTGGGGCTAAACAGTACAGGTTTCTAATCATGGCTTTATTTTTCTGACTCTCCCCATCCAGGAACACACACATTTACTTCATTAAGACCAAAGATACTCCTATGACTCAGGAAATTCCAAGGATTTAGAAGCTCTGTGTCTGGAATTGAAGTCAAAGACCAAATATTAGACCAAAAGCGGCTCTTAAGCAACCTCATCAGTCAGGAGATTACAAGGATTTTAGCAGCTCTGTGTTAGATAATTGTTGCTGCTGTTTAGTGGCTAAGTCATGCCCGACTCTTTTGCAGCCCCATGGACTGAAGCCTACTAGGCAAGAATACTGGAGTGGGTTGCCATTTCCTCCTCCAGGGAATCTTCCCCACCCAAGGATCGACCCTGCATCTCCTGCATTGGCAGGCAGATTCTTTACCACTGAGTCACCTGGGAAGTTCCATGTTGGGTAACATGGGGAGGTCTATCTATCTATCTATCTATCTATACACATACATAGGTATATACATTGCTTCCCCATCTATTTTCCATCACTTCATGGCAGATAGATGGGGAAACAATGGAAACAGTGACAGACTTTATTTTCTTGGGCTCCAAATCACTACAGATGGTGACTGCAGGTGTGAAATTAAAAGGTGCTTGCTCCTTGGAAGAAAAGCTATGACCAACCTAGACAGCATATTAAAAAGCAGAGACATTACTTTACCAACAAATGTCCGTCTAGTCAAAGCTATGGTTTTTCCAGTAGTCATGTATTGATGTGAGAGTTGGACCATAAAGAAAGCTGAGTACCTAAGAATTGATGCTTTTGAACTGTGGTGTTGGACAAGACCCTAGAGAGTCCCTTGTCCCTTGCACAGCAAGGAGATCAAACCAGTCCATCCTAAAGGAGATCAGTCCTGAATATTCATTGGAAGGAGTGATGCTGAAGCTGAAGCTCCAGTACTTTGGCCACCTCATGCAAAGAACGGACTCATTGGAAAAGACCCTGATGCTGGGCAAGATTGAAAGCAGGAAAAGGGGATGGCAGAGGATGAGATGGTTGGATGGCATCACTGACTCGATAGACATGGGTCTGAGCAAGGTCTGGGAGTTGGTGATGGACAGGGAAGCCTGGCGTGCTGTGGTCCATGGGGTTACAAACAGTCGGATACAACAGTGCAACTGAACTGATTTGATGTATAGGTATATATATATATATACACACACACACACATACATATATATGTATATATATATATGGCAGGCTACAGTCCTCAGGGTCGCAAAGAGTTGGACATGACTGAAACAACTTAGCACACACGCATGCATGCATGTGTATATATATATATGTATGTATGTATTTCAAATATATGTATATTTGATAGTAGATAAGATACATATACACTCATATATATATATATATTTTGTTCAGTGGAGAAAGTGAATTTTTATGAATTACAAATAGAGATGATAACAACTTCAAATTTCAATTTTAAAGAGATTTATATTACATTTTATGAAAATTTTTAAAGGTTAAATTTTATTTGTAAATATAGCACTATTTGGCAACTCTGTGTGTGTATGTGGCACCCTTGGTTTGATAGAGGGGACTGCTTTTTTTTATTACTTTGGGCACATTTGACTATAATTAATAGAAATCTTGACTTAAAGTAGCTCATATTAACGCCTCTCCAACTTTGGTATACCTAGGAATGTCATGGAGACCTCACTCAGCCACATAGATCTACAAGAAACACTGCAATTTTCTGATTTATTTGATCTTGGATGGAGCCTAGAATTTACATCGGTATCCATCTCCCCAGTGATGCTGATCTTGCAAACCCATGCACCATGGTCACAAAAACTGGCTTAAACAAAGAGACAAGTAAAACAGTCTGAAGACTGGACCCGCTCCAAGAGACTGTTGAGCCCCAGGGTTTTTTCCTGTGTTGCTCTTCTCCTTGCTCCTCCAGCACCACTAGGATTTGTCCTCAGGCAGCTTTCCCTCAGGGATGTGATATGACTAAAGGCCTGAGGACTGGAAGCTTCCTTGTTCACGTTCAGCAAAAGAGAATGAAAGCTTTGTCTTAATTGTGAAACACAAGCTCTTTTGTAAGACCTGATGTGACCATCATAGATCACACACCTCACTATGAGCAAATAATAATTGCAAGGGGATTGAATTATCTGCTTGGCTTAAGCCACTGATCCTGCCCCAGTAGTACTGGCAAGGAGGTTTGTTGTTTTTCAGTTGCTGTATTCAACTCTTTGTGACCCCATGGACTCAGCACATCAGGCTCCTCTATCTTCCGCTGTCTTTTGGAGTTTGCTCAAATTCATGTCCATTTAGTTGGTATTGCTGTCTAACCATCTTATCCTCTGCTGCCCTCATCTTCTTTTGCCTTCACTCTTTCCCAGGATCAGGATCTTTTCCAATGAGTCGGCTCTTCACATCAGGTGGCCAAAGTACTGGAGCTTCAGCTTCTGCATCAGTTCTTCTAATGAATATTCAGGGTTGATTTCTTTTAGGATTGACTGCTTTAATTTCCTTGCTGCCCAAGGGACTCTTAAGAGTCTCCTCCAGGCAAGGAGGTCAGGATTACCTTAAATGGTTTATACAAATCAGGATTAATTTATGGAGTTATGAAGAAGATCTGCTTTTCTGAGTCATTTGGGCTACAGCAAAGAGGATGACAATTGACCGAGATGAATGTTCTTTTATGATGGTAGGAGAAAGTGAATGGGATTGGCAAAGAATACTACCACTTTTGAATACTGGCCAAGGCTTATTTAAACACAAAGTCATCCACAAACAGTGGAAGAAAAGAGAGGGGACCCATCACATCTATATGATTAGTCAAAGAGCCCTTTCAGTAGATATATTGGGTTGTTGTTCAGTTGCTAAATCGTGTCTGACTCTTTGCAACCCCATGGACTGCAGCATGCCAGGCTTCCCTGTCCTTCACTATCTCCCAGAATTTTCTCAAGCAAGTGTTCATGGAGTCGGTGATGCCATCCAACCATCCCATTCTGTCATCCCTTTCTCCACCTACCCTCAATCTTTCCCAGCATCAGGGTTTTTTCCAGTGAGTTGGCCCTTCACATCAGATGACCACAGTATTGGAGCTTTGGCTTCAGTGTCAGTCCTTCCGATGAATATTCAGGGTTGATATATTGGGTATTTTTTAAATATCTAGAATTTTCATTGAATTAAACTCTTTCTTTTGAAAAACAATATTGTAATATAGTTGCTTTGCAATGTTGTGCTAGTCTCTGCTGTAGAATAAAGTGAGCCAGTTATACACTTACATATATCCGTTCTTTTTTAATTTCCTTTCCGCTTAGATCACCGCAGATCATTGAATGGAGCTCCCTGCATGAAACAATAGGTTGTCATTATTATCTGTTCTGTACACAGTCGTGTGTATATGTCTCTGTCAGTCTCACAGTTGGTCTAACTCCCCCCGCCCTTCCCTCCTCGGGAACCATGTTTGTTTTCTGCATCTGTGACTCTTTTAAATTTATCCATAAATTTATCCATACCTTTTTTTCTATATTCCATGTGTAAGTGATAGTATATATTCATTTGTCTCTTTCTGGATGACAGTCTCTAGGTCCATCCACATCCTTTCAGGCAGCATTATTTTGTTTCACTTTATGGCTGAGAAATATTCTACAGTATACATGTACCATGTCTTCTTTATCCATTCATCTGTTTTTGGACATTTAGTTCGCTTCCATATCCTGGCTATTGTAAATAGTGCTGCAATGAACATCAAGTGCATGCATCCTTTTGTATTATTGTTTCCTCCAGAGACATGCCTAGGAGGGGAATCATTCTGTCAGATATAGCTCTGTTTTTAGTTTTCTAAGGAACCTCCATACTGTTATCCGTAGTGTCTGTACCAATTTACTTTCCCACCAACAGTGTAAGAAGGTTGCCTTCTCTCCACACCCTCTCCAGAATTCATTGTTTGTAGACTTTTTGATGATGGTCATCCTGACAGATGTGAAGTGTTACCTCATTGTAGTTTTGATTTGCGTTTCTCTAATAATTAATGATGTTGAGTATCTCATCATGTGCCTTTTGGCTGTCAAACTCCCTCTTTTGTTCACAGTTATTGTTTAATACACAGTACTCAGTAACATTTTTTCAGTTTACTACATTAACTAATTAGAATAATTGATTTTGCTTCTCAACCATTTTAGAAAATCTAAAATATTTTTTGCCCTATGTTCTTTCAAAATTAAATTATATGACTTATCTATATTCCTATTTTTAAGTTGAGATATAATGGACATAAAATATTTGTTTCTGGTATACAGTGTAATTAATATTTGTATATATTGCAAAATGATCACTATAATAATTCTAGTTAATATCCACTGCCATGAATAGTTACAAATTATTTTTTATTATGATGAGAAATTGAAATGAGAACTACTCCTTTAATGACTTTTGAATATACAATATATTATTATTAACTGTAGTTACCATGCTATACATCACATCCTCAGAATTTATCTCTCTTATAACTGGAAGTTTGTACTTTTGAATCCCTTCACACATTTCACTTATCCTCTCCACCACCTGCCACTGGCAACCACCAATCTGTTCTCTGTATCTGTCTTGTTTTTCTGTTTGCCTTTTGTTGTCAGATTCTGCATACAAGTGAAATTATACAGTATTTGTATTTCACGACTGACTTATTTCACTTAGCATAGTGCCCTCAAGGTCCATCTGTGTTTTTGCAAATGGCAAGATTTTTTTAATCCATTCATCAATCATGGACACTTAGATTGTTTCCATGTCTTAGCTATTGTAAGTAGTTCTGCATGAACATGCAGGTGCATACATCTTTTTAAATTAGTATTTTTATTTTCTTCAGATAAATATTCAGAAGTGGAATTGCTACATCACCTGGTAGTTCTTTTTTTAGTCATTTAAGAAAACTCATATTGTTTTTGATAGTGTTTGTACAAATTTATACCTTTACAAGGGTTCCCTTTTCTCCACATCTTCACTCATGATTTCTTGTCTTTTTGATTAGTCGTTTTATTTGGTGTGAGGTGATATATCTCATTGCAATTCTGATTCACATTTCCCTGATGAGTAGTGACCCTGAGCATCTTTTCATATACTTGTTGGCCCTCTGAGTGTTTTATCTGGAAAAGAAAAAGGTTTGTTGTGTTCTTCTACTCATTTTCTAATTGGATTTTCGGTTTGTTTGTTATTGGGGTGTATGAGTTCCTTATATATTTTGTATTATAGCCACTTATCAGATATAAAATTTGTAACCATTTTCTTTCATTCCATAAGTTTGATTTTCATTTGATTGATCATTTCCTTTGTTGTATAGATGAAGTTCAATGTAGCCCCACTTGCTTATTTTCACTTTTGTTCCCTTAGCTTGTTGTGTCAAATCCAAAAACCTCTCTAAGACCAGTGTCAAGGAACTTATTGCCTATGTTCTCTTCTAGGAGTTTTATGATTTCATACATTATACATGTATTACATTTATATCTTTAATCTCTTTAATTTTTATGTATATGTAAGATAGTGATCCAGGTTCATTTTTTTTGATTGTGGCTGTCCAGTTCTCCCAACCCTGTTTGTTGCAGAGACTGTCTTTTCCCATTGTATA
Source organism: Cervus canadensis (assembly GCF_019320065.1). Classification (NCBI taxonomy): domain Eukaryota; kingdom Metazoa; phylum Chordata; class Mammalia; order Artiodactyla; family Cervidae; genus Cervus; species Cervus canadensis. Next base: position 63,110,744 of record NC_057398.1, on the reverse strand, counting down.
TTCTTGGCTCACTTGTCTTAATTTTTCTTTCTTAATATATGTATTATATTGAAGTTTAGTTTCGTTGACTTACAGTATTTCAGGTGCATAGCAAGATGATTCAGTTATACATACACACATATATTATTTTTGAAATTACTTTCCATTATAGGTTATTACAATATATTGACTATAGTTTCCTATGCTATACAGTAAAACATTGTTGTTTGTTGCATATCTATTGTGTTTTAAAAACTAAAGATCTAACATTCTATTCATACTAGCTCACTGATGACCTTTTATCTAGTTTGTTTTACTTTTTCTATTTCATATTCAGTGCTCCTATTTCATTTAGTTTATGTTTTCCAGTTTCTCCATCTCTTCTTTTTATGGATGTTCTTTCTCAAGTGTTTATCAAGCATAGTGTAAAAGCTTTTGTATACATACATATAAATGATATATATAATGTATTTATATTTTAGAAAACTTACAAATTTTTGCCTAACTGAAAAATTTTTGACACTTTGATGTCTTAAATTAAGTTACTCTATATGAATAGGTTCATTTCTGAGCTCTCTATTCTGTTCCATTGACCCATGTGTCTGTTTTTATGCCGAATATCATACTGTTTTGATTAGTATAGCTTTGTAACTTAGTTTGAAATAAGAGTGTGAGATGTCTTTAGATTTGCTCTTTATTCTCAAGATTACTATGGTTATTTGAGGTCTTTTGTGTCTCCACAAAATTTTAAAATTCTTTATTCCAATTCTGTGAAGAATTCTGTTGGAATTTTGATATTTTGTTGAATCTGTAGACTTTTGGGTACCACAGACATTTTACCAATATTAATTCTTCCAATATATGAACATGGGATATCTTTCCACTTATTTGTGTTTTATTCTATCTCTTTCATCTGTATCTTATAGTTTTTAAGATACCATCTTAAGTTTTTAAGATGCCACCTTTTAATTTTTTGGTTAATTTTTTTCCTAGGTATTTTATTCTTTGTGATGCAGTTGTAAAAGGGATTATTTTCTTGTAGTCTGTTATTGATTTATTCTTTGTTATTTATCTTCTGTTTGTTATTAATGTATAGAAATGCAATAGATTTTTGTATATTTTTTTTTCATTTATTTTTATTAGTTGGAGGCTAATTATTTACAATATTATAGTGGTTTTTGTCATACATTGACATGAATCAGACATGGATTTACATGTATTCCCCATCCCGATCCCCCCTCCCACCTCCTTCTTCACCCGATCCCTCGGGGTCTTCCCAGTGCACCAGGCCCGAGCACTTGTCTCATGCATCCAGCCTGGGCTGGTGATCTGTTTCACCCTAGATAATATACATGTTTCGATGCTGTTCTCTTGAAACATCCCACCCTCGCCTTGATGTGAATTCTAAGAGTTTTTGAAGATGGATAGTGATACATTGAGGTTGTTCTGTGTTCTTTGAAAATTAGATTATATGACTAATTTACATGTATAATTAACCTACGTGAGTTATTATGAAGTCTTTGTGATAATCTTCGAGATCCTTTTCAAATCTGAAATTCTGGAAATCTCCAATGCCTACTAGATTGGAGGTCTGTTATAAATTCAGAATGACAAAATATTCTTTTCAATTCTCTCTTCTATGCCATATTAGATGTTTTTTAGTCAAACCCTTCCATGGATTTGAGATGTCTTCACATAGTGAGATGTCTTCACTATCTCACATGTCAACCTTCTGAGGATTTATATGTCAACAGTGCTGGGAAGTCAATAGATGCTTGTTATCTGAGTCAATGACTAGAGCAGGTGAAGGGCAAAGAGAGAAAGAATGGTGTGGTACAAAGAACAAGAATTCCAAGTGGACAGACTGCTCTCTGATCATTAGGCCATTAGAATACAAGTATCAATGTTCTTTACTTGAAAAATATTGAGACTCAGCATGTTCATCTGTAAGACAGGGAACAACTGAAAATATATGACCTTAGACATGATTTACATTGTTAAAAATGAATGACTTATTATGGTTTTTGTTCTTGATTGCAGATAATCTAATATAGTGCATTTCAGATTAGATAGATGTCGTTGTTGTCCAGTCATTAAGTTGTGTCTGATTCTTTGTGACCCCATTGAAAACAGCACGCCAGGCTTCCTTTCCTTCATTCTCTCCTGGAGTTTGCTCAAATTCATGTTCATTGAGTTCCTCGCAGTTGGCTCAGAAGGTAAAGAATCTGCCTGAAATGCAGAAGACCCACGTTTGATCCCTGGATTGGGAAGATCCCCTGGAGAAGAGAATAGCAATCCACTCTGGTATTCTTGCCTGGAAAATCCCATGGACAGAGGAGCCTGGTAGGCTACAGTCCACGGGGTCACAGAGTCAGACACAGCTGAATGACTAACACCTTCACTTTCACGTTCATTGAGTCGGTGATGCTAGCCAACTATCTCATCCTCTCTCCATCACTTTCTTCTCCTCCTGACCAAACTGCAGGGGTGGGACGGTGGGTTGTTGTCATTGTTGTTGTTTTTTACAGTCAGAAAATCTTTATCTTATACAGAGGTAGAGGACCATCTCTATGCTAATTTTAGTACATGATACTCAACATAGGGAAAAACCATGTAAAATGTGCTATGCTTTCTTTATCCTGTTTCATTTGTATCTATATATACCCAGAGACTGGTTATGAACAGCAGAGCACTACATACCTATTTAAATTTTTTTTAATCTATAAAACCCCTGGGAAATTCTAAATGAAAACTATGTATTGTACTTCATAAGGATATACTTCAATTTCATACTCAGGTAGTGTTACTTTTATTTTTAGCTTGAAGTCATTGTAACTTGATGAAGAGGCACATAGGACCAGAAATTAGCTCCCCTGGGAAGATTTTCTATTTTTAATCAGAGATTTTAGTAACGGAAAGATAAGAAAACAAAACCGTCAGGATTGTTTGAAACTACTTTCTATCTTTGTTTTCTAAGGGCATTGCTGGTGCTTTTTGCTTATTGTGTTTGGAGGAGTGAATATGTTTTCCACGTTATTGTGTGTTTTTAATGAAAAAATTAAGTGAATCATCTTGATTTACCCATATCTGGTATGTCTTAAGAAGTTTCCAAATTTAGCTTGAATGAAGTGTTCTCCCTGTTAGGCTCCGAAGACACCAATGATGTAAATTAAGACAAATTCTTATCCACAAAGAATCCATAGTCACTGGTGAGAACAGATAAAAACAGAGGGTACTGCAGCTTGCCCAGTGATGGCGTGGGACCACTATTAATGTTATAAGAGGCATATCTAAGGAGAAGTACTAGGTAGAGGTTGATCATGAAGCCTTCTTAGAAGAGTTTAGCTTTGAAGTAGGTACATTTTTAGCTGAGTGAGAATGAGGGAGGCTTTACCAGGAAGCCTTAATTTCCTCACCTATTAAAATATAAATAACACCTAACTCATAAATGTTATGCAATTAAACTGAAATATAAATGCAAGACACTGTGCTTAACATGTGGTAGGCACTTAAGAAATGTTTACTATTTTTCTTTTTATACTTAACTGTATTTCAGGAAATTAATGGAAGAAATGTTCTTTTAAATAAAATTGTGCTGTTTCAGTAACATCCCTGTTAACATAAATTGGATTACCCTCTCTCCATATATATATATATATATACACAGGAAAGAAAAGTGAAAATGTTAGTTGCTCAGTCATGTCCAACTCTTTGCGACCCCATGGACTGTAGCCCACCAGGCTCTTCTGTCCATGGAATTTTACAAGTAAGAATACTGGAGTGAGTTGCCTTTTCCTTCTCTTGTAAGATTCCTAGGGAATCTTCCTAGGAATCGAACCCTGCATTGTTGGCAGATTGTTTACCATTTGAGCAACCAGGGAAGCCCCCATTTGTATATGTCTGTGTGTGTATGTGTGTGTTTGTGTGTGTTCCAAAAAGAGTTAAATCTTTTACTCAAGGAATTGATGAACCATCCACCAAGTTAATTCTCATATAAAAATGTTTATACGATATACAAATGAGCTTATTTAAAAAACAGAAATAGACCCACAGACGTAGAAAACAAACCCGTGGTTACCAAAGGGAAAAGAGATAAATTAGGAGCTTTGTATAAACAGATACAAACTACTATATATAATATAGATTAAAGAAAAAAACAAGAACCTGCTTTACAGCATATGGAACTATACCCAATATTTTATAATGACCTATAAGGGAAAATAATCTGAAAAATTACTGTTTTATATATATGTAAAGCAATATTATGTATATATATATATATATAGCACTGAATTAGTTTGCTATACAACTAAAACTAGCGTAATTTTGTAACTCAACTATGAAGAAGTGAAGTTGCTCAGTCGTTTCCGATTCTTTGCAACCCCATGGACTGTAGCCTACCAGGCTCTTGGGTCCATGGGATTTTCCAGGCTAGAGTACTGGAGTGGGTTGCCATTTCCTTCTCCAGGGGATCTTCCCGACCCAGGGATCGCACCCGGGTCTTCTAGGTTGTAGGCAGACGCTTTTACCTTCTGAGCCATCAGGGAAGTCAACTATATATATAATTAAATTACAAAAAATTTATATGAGAATGAAATTCTTAGACTCCAGTTTGCCCAAAACTTGCTTGTGTGAGCTTCCCTACTGGTAGCTCAGTTGGTAAAGAATCCACCTGCAATGTGACAGACCTGGGTTGGATCCCTGGGTTGGGAAGATCTAATTCCCTGGAGAAGGGAAAGGCTACCCACTTCAGTATCCTGGCCTAGAGAATTCTGATGGACTGTATAGTCCGTGAAGTCACAAAGAGTTGGGCATGACTGAGCGACTTTCACTTTCACTTTGCTTGTGTTTACGATAATGCAAACTCCTAGACTCTGAGAAGTCTGATGTTGCAAGCCTCATCCCTAACCTGGAAATGTGAATTCTTGTTAAATACCTCAGGGAATTCTAGTGCAGATGTTCAGTGGGCAATACTTTGAGAAATACTTGCACTAAATGGATTTTGTCTCATTTTAGCCCAATGTACTGCATCCATCTGAAAAGTGAACCATCATATATTTAGCATAGAGTGTTTCATGAATGACATGCAATACAATATAGGCTATAAACTAGACTTTCTTGATTCACTTGATCCAAACTTGCATTTATAATTTTTTCAGCATGATATTTAATATATGAGACATAGTCACCTGTAAGAAGAAAACGCCCTGTTAAATATAAATTTGGTTATATTTTCTGCTGTCCATAACGTTCTATCATCACTTCTATTAATTCAAATTTCCACATAGGCTATACTAAAACTGTCTACACTCTGTTAGTCAGGTGTGGATGTCAATGAAGTTTTAAAACTAATAGTTTATCACCTTTATAAAGATACATATGAGCCTTCACCCTATTCAACTCTAAAGGAATTATACAGTCTCTTTGTACTCAAGGGCATGAACTATTGTTAATGGTTAAGTGGAATGTTAATTATATGAAAATTTGTCCTCTAAAACTGTATTGTGCATCACTGAGAAAAACAACTTATGACTTTTAAATTGTTTTGAATTTACGTGATTTTTTAAAACTGCAGTTTGATTGATTGGGATATTTCAAAATTAACTCAATTTCTATTTTTTGTAGCATAAAAAATGCCTCCTTCACATATGTTCAAGGTATTTAAAGAAAATAAAATCCACACTGAACAGGATATTAATCCAATAGTAGAGTCTCATTTCAGCAAAACATGACAGATTCATATATTCATTTTCTTTTCTTAGATAAAGATTGTAAAAATCATCTCGTACATAAAAATAATGATTCAGAAAAAAGGGTTAATTATTCATGTATTTTTGTGCAAAGATTAAAATATTATTTACCTTTTCTTTTTCATTAGTTTTCCTAGTATATTGTAGAGAAAATTTTAATAATTAAATTCACTTAATTAAATTACTCCCAAAGATAATTAATTGTAGCTTTAATTTAGTCTCTATATTTAAACTCCAAAAGGGAATTCGATTCTGTCCCAAACTTTCTGACTCAGGGAATACCAAATTTAGGTTATAATTATATATATATTTCACTGTATTCTTAGTGTAGAAAAAGAATTGGGATATGACATGAGGAAAGCAAAAAGTCCAAGACTTATTTTTTCTAGCCTAGGATGTGAAGTTTATTAATAATTAAGCATGAAGTGAGTAAAATAAGTCAAATGCCTAAGTGAAAATGTATGGGGAGGCGGGGAGAGAAAGGGTTAACAATATTGATAATGCTGGAAAGATCGAGAACAGCAGCCATAGTGATACACTTCACTGGTAATTAGGGGAGGCTGAAAACCTGTCCCAAATCACTTGTACATGAACAATTTCAACATGATATGGGTGGCCTGGTGACAGTAGAATATGTTTAGGCGGGTGAAACTGCAGTGTGTTTCTTAGATGCCCATGGCTTGCAGGTGGTATACAGGGGCCATAAGTACCATACTTGTCATGGTAAGGGACTGCGGACAGATGGGCAGAGGATGGCAGAAGCTCAGTGAAAAGGCCAAAAGTGGACCTACGGCACCGAGTCTAGAAGTAGAAGGTGGAAACTAGTTTCTCCAGTGAGAAGTCATAAGAGGAACTGAACTTTAGTTCACAGTGACAAGCACAACAGCCTCTGCATAGTGAATCCATGTTCAACCTTCATTTCCCTCTGGTTACAATAGTCACACATTTCCTTTGTGTTGCAGAAGGTTTGGAAAAAGAATGTCAAAGTTTTATGCCTACAGAGTCAGGACATATACCACCGGGGAAGCCCAAGAAAGCTGGAGAGGGAAGCCTCTCCTTCTCTACAGGAACTTCCTGATCCAGGAATCGAACCGGGATTTCCTGCATTGCAGCCGATTCTTTACCAGCTGAGTAAAGCATATCTAAAGTAAAAGCATTAAAAAGGACTGACTTCACATAATTTTAGTTTATATTTTCCACCCTTCTCATACCCCCTACCCATATCCAGCTTGGCAGATGGGGACAGTTAAGAACACATGCTCTATTAGAAATGAATATAGACATTAATTAACCTTTCTCTCTCTCTCTCCTCACACACACACACACACGATTGACCCTTGAACAAAGAGGTTAGGGGCACTGAAATTCTCTGCACAATTGGAAATCAGTGTATAGCTTATAGTTGGCGTTCTATATACTGGTTACTCATATCTGAGGTTCTGCATCCATAGTTTCAACCAACCCAGGATCGTGTAGTGCTATATTATCTACTATTGAGGAAAATTCATGTATAAGTTGGACCTAGCCAGTTCAAGCTCATATTGTTTAAGCGTTAAATGTATATGTGTATGTGTGTATATATATATATACACACATATATATACATATATGTGTATGAATTCATTTACCTACCCCTGTGTTTGCCACTTTTTTGCAAGTATTCTTAAAGTTATAGTCTAGTATTCTTGAAATTATAACATAAAAAATGGAATGCAACTTATTGAGAAAGTCATTCGATTTAGTTGGAGAGTTTCCATAATTGATAATTGGTAAGATCACTATTTTTCAGTAAATAAATAGATACTTAGTCTTTGAGGGGGCTTCCAAGGTGGCTCAGTGGTAGAGAACCTGTCTGCCAATGCAGGAGACCCATGTTCAAACCCTGGCTCAGGAGGATCCCCTGGAGGAAGAAATGATGACCCACTCCAATATTCTTGCCTGGGAAACCTCATGGACATAGGAGCCTGGTGGGCTACAGTCCATGGGGTTGCAAAGAATCAGAAGTGACTTAGCAACTTAGCAGACAGATGGGCAACTTAGCAACTTAGCAGCTACTTAGCACTTAGCAGAAGTGACTTAGCAGCAGCAGTCTTTGAAGACTTAGTAAGAAGGAGGCATTCAAACCTAAACTTGCTTTTGATACAGGGAATAGGATAAGGAACTATGCCGGGAAGTACCTCTTTGGCCACTGTGGTTGAGGTCAACAATGTTGCTTTGTGCGGCGTACATATGTATTGTAAGTAGTATAACTTCCTCATGAATATATCGCTGCTGCTGCTGCTGCTAAGTCGCTTCAGTCCTGCCTGACTCTGTGCGACCCCACAGATGGCAGCCCACTAGACTCCCCCGTCCCTGGGATTCTCCAGGCAAGAACACTGGAGTGGGGATTTAAAAATGCTTAAAGCTAGTAATGATTACTTGGTGGAAACATTACTTTCTTTATATGTAAGGCTGCCTATAAGTTTCAATCCTAGCATTGCCCATGTGCTAGCTTTGTGACGTCGAGCAGTGCATTTAATCATCTTCTGGATTCTTCATCTATAAAAGGCAGTGGTATTACTTGCCTTCTAAGTTAGTTAGGAGGATGACATAATGAATATTAAGAACTCTGCATCTTAACCAAGTACATTTGCAGTACTGAAAATGCCTTTATTTTTTTTTTTTACCATTTCCCATGTATTGTAATGAAAGAGAATCTGCAAATGTTTTAGAAGTGATAGCGTGTGACTTTGAGAAAATATTAGAAAAGAAAACAAATAATGTTCCTTTCGTTATTACCAACAACCTAAAGAGTTGATCAGTACTTCAGGGCTTCTAGAGTGGAATTCCTCACACTGAATAAGAACCTTTATGACAAACTGATTTGAACAGTCCAGGTAACATCTTGCTCTCGGGGCAAAGATTGAATTTGAATGAAAGTAGTTTTGTAACCAAATCCTGAGTTATCAGTAACAGTAGTGAGTTTTGTTGTTGTTTAGTCACTCAGTGGTGTCTGACTATTTGTGACCCCACAGTCTTCAGCACACCAGGCTTTCTTATCCATCACCAACCCCCAGAGCTTGTTCAAACTCATGTCCATTGAGTTGAAGATGCTGCCCAACCATCTCATCCTCTGTCATCCCTCCTCCTCCTGCCTTCAATCTTTCCCAGCATCAGGGTCTTTTCAAATGAGTCAGCATTAGGAGGCCAAAGTATTGGAGCTTCATCTTCAGCATCAGTCCTTCCAGTGAATACTCAGGGTTGATTTCCTTTAGGATTGACTGGTTTCATCTCCTTGCAGTCCAAGGGACTCTCAAGAGTCTTCTCCAATACCACAGCTCAAAAGCATCAGTTCTTCGGCCGTCAGCTTTCTTTATAGTCCAACCCTCATATCCATACATGACTACTAGAAAAACAATAGCTTTGACTAGATGGACCTTTTTGGAAAGGTAATGTCTCTGCTTTTTAATATGCTATTTAGGTTTGCCATAGCTTTTCTTCCAAGGAACAAATGTCTTTTAATTTCATGGCTGCAGTGAAATTTCAAATCTGCAGTGATTATGGAGCTCAAGAAAATAAAGTCTTTCACTGTTTCCATTGTTTCCCCATTTATTTGTCATGAAGTGATGGGACTGGATGCCATGATCTTAGTTTTCGGAATATTGAGTTTTAAGCCAGCTTTTTCACTCTCCTCTTTCATCTTCATCAAGATGCTCCTTAGTTCCTCTTCACTTTCTGCCATAAGGGTGGTGTCATCTGCATATCTGAGGTTATTGATACTTCTCTTGGCAATCTTGATTCCAGCTTGTGCTTTATCCATCAATGGTTTGGTTACTTGTAATATACCAAGAAAACGGGATACACTGTTGAATAGTTTTAATAAAAAGTTGAATTGTGTCAAAAACACAGTTAGAAAGTGAAAGTGAAACTTGCTAAGTCGTGTCTGACTCTTTGCAACCTCATAGAATATACAGTCCATGGAATTTTCCAGGCCAGAATACTGCAGTAGGTAGCCTTTCCCTTTTCCAGGGCATCTTCCCAACCCAGGGATTGAACCCAGGTCTCCCTCATTGAAGGTGGATTCTTTACCAGCTGAGCCACAAAGGAAGCTCAAAACATAGTTAAATGAAAGATATTTTTCTTCAATTAAAATCATGGTTAATACTCTTACTAATGCTTAGTAACTGTTATGCAATTGGAATTCAAAAATTACACAAAGTCACATCTCCTTTTACTCTATTCTTTGATATTGCTTAGTAAAACTATGTATTTAGAGGAGAAATTAAATATATAATTTTGGTCTATTTTTACATATGGTAGCATACAAAAATTTTTGACAAAATGACAGGAAAAATAAATAAATGCCTGAGTACAAGTCCTTGATATACAAGATTACCACAAATATTGTAACATGCTTTGATTTTACAAGATGTTTTCCATTAAAGGAATTATGGATGAGAATTCCTTAGTGGTTTACTAAATCTCCATTCTAAACATAACAGATTCTAAACACGCTACAAAAGCCATCTCATTGAAATGGTACAATTTTTTATACATTCAGGGGTCTTTCCCTTTCCAGGAGGCAAAAAATTTTTCAAGAATAGGCTGTATATTGCCTTGTCCACTTAACCCTATGATTTAGGTGAATGTACATAGGGTATATTTTATAAGTATGTAAACCTTTGTTTAAAAAGTATTTAAATAAACACAGTTTGCATGAAAACATTAAAATGGGTGTTAATATTGAACACAGAATACATTTGACAAAAAAACTGTGGATAGAAAAATACAGTTTATACTTCAGTTCAGTTCAGTCACTCAGTCATGTCCGACTCTTTGCGACCCGATGAACTTCTGCACGCCAGGCCTCCTTGTCCATCACGAACTGCCGAAGTCCACCCAAAGCCATGTCCACTGAGTTGGTGATGTCATCCAACCATCTCATCCTCTGTCATCCCCTTCTCCTCCTGCCCTCAATCTTTCCCAGCATCAGGGTCTTCTCCAATGAGTCAGCTCTTCGAATCAGGTGGCCAAAGTTTTGGAGTTTCAGCTTCAACATCAGTCCTTCCAATGAACACCCGGGACTGATCTCCTTTAGGATGGACTGGTTGGATCTACTTGCAGTCCAAGGGACTCTCAAGAGTCTTCTCCAACACCACAGTTCAAAAGCATCAATTTTTCGGCACTCAGCTTTCTTCACAGTCCAACTCTCACATGCATACATGACCAGTGGAGAAACCATAGCCTTGACTAGATGGACCTTTGTTGACAAAGCAGTGTCTCTGCTTTTTAATATGCTATCTAGCTGGTCATAACTTTCCTTCCAAGGAGTAAGCATCTTTTAATTTCATGGCTGCAATCACCATCTGCAGTGATTTTGGAGCCCAGACAAAGAAAGTCAACCACTGTTTCCACTGTTTTCCTATCTATTTGCCACGAAGTGATGGGACCAGATGCCATAACCTTAATTTTCTGAATGTTGAGCTTTAAGTCAACTTTTTCACTCTCCTCTTTCACTTCCATTAAGAGGCTTTTTAGTTCTTCTTCACTTTTTGCCATAAGGGTGGTGTCATGTGTATATCTGACATTACTGATATTTCTCCCGGCAATCTTGATTCCAGCTTGTGCTTTTTCCAGCCCAGCGTTTCTCATGATGTACTCTGCATATAAGTTAAATAAGCAGGGTGACAATTTGCAGCCTTGACGTACTCCTTTTCCTATTTTAACCAGTCTTTTGTTCCACGTCCAGTTCTAACTGTTGCTTCCTGACCTGCATACAGGTTTCTCAAGAGGCAGGTCAGGTGGTCTGGTATTTCCATCTCTTTCAGAATTTTCCACAGTTTATTGTGATCCACGCAGTCAAAGGCTTTGGCATGGTCACTAAAACTGAAGTAGATGTTTTTCTGGAACTCTTTTGCTTTTTTGATGATTCAGCAGATGTTGGCAATTTGATCTCTGGTTCCTTTGCATTTTCTAAAACCTGCTTGAACATCTGGAAGTTCATGGTTCATGTATTGCTAAAGCCTGGCTTTGAGAATTTTAAACATCACTTTACTAGCATGAGAGATGAGTGCAATTGTGCAGTAGTTTGAGCATTCTTTGGCATTACCTTTCTTTGGGACTGGAATGAAAACTGACCCTTTCCAGTCCTGTGGCCACTGCTGAGCTATCTAAATTTGCTGGCGTATTGAGTGCAGCACTTTCATGGCATCATCTTTCAGGATTTGAAATAGCTCAACTCAGATTCCGTCACCTCCACTAGCTTGTTCGTAGTGATGCCTCCTAATGCCCACTTGACTTCGCATTCCAGGATGTCTGTCTCTAGGTGAGTGATCACACCATCGTGATTATCTGGGTCATGAAGATCTTTTTTGTCCAGTTCTTCTGTGTATTCTTGCCACCTCTTCTTAATCTCTTCTGCTTCTGTTAGGTCCATACCATTTCTGTCCTTTATTGAGCCCATCTTTGCATAAAATGTTCCCTTGGTATCTCTAATTTTCTTGAAGAGATCTCTAGTCTTTCCCATTCTGTTGTTTTCCTCTATTTCTTTGCATTGGTCACTGAGGAAGGCTTTCTTATCTCCCCTTGCTATTCTTTGTAATGATATAATTTTAGATATTTTACTTTTTTGGCCTGTGCACATGAATATTCTCTATAGAAAGGCAATTTCTTAATTAGAAAAAGAGTACAAGGAATCCATTGACAGCTGAAATCTGTTATTGGAAATAATGACAATTTAATTGTACTACTCTGTTTAATAATTCCATTTTTATTAAAAAGGGAAATTACATTTTATTCTGAGAACTTATTAAATGCTCCATAATAATAAGACTAAATAATCATAAGTAAAGAATGAGGGAAATGTTACAGCAGTGAAAGACTTGACACTTTAAAATCATGTGCGTGTTCTCTGGTTTGTTTCTTTGAACTGAGCTTAAAACTAATTATGATGAGCAGTTTACCTAGCATACTTCACTTACCTAACTGATAAGAAATTCAAAATACAACAGAATTGATGTTAAATATTTTGTATGGATTAAAATTGAGTTTAAAAGAATGAAAGACTTGCTGTTTAGTAATTTCTCAAGCAAAATAGTAATTTTAATGCAGGGGGAAATTTTAAAATAAAATACTTAAACTGTGTTTCATCAACTTATTCCCTTTTCCTTTGGCTTAACTTTAGGGCATGTGGATACATTAAAACATTTCTTAAAAATGAAATTCTGCAGTAAGTGCACAAACGTAGCCATAACATCCATTTTATCATAATCAAATGCAAATCTTAGCAGCCATTTTCAGTGTAATACGTGCAGTCAATGTTTTTCAGCATGCTTTTAAAATTTAGTAGTTCTGAGATGTGAGCTATATATAAGAAAATTAATCTAAAATATATTTTGAATTCCTCTTTTAAGTGTATGATTTTACTAGATAATTAGAAGGGAGTGAAGAAGAGTATGATTTTATATGTCTAAATTTTTCTAATGTTAGTTGCTATGTTAAATATGTATATATATATATGTATGTATTTTAAGAACCTGTGGCCTCCTGGTATTGTCCTTATTGCAGAAATGGATTCCATGTCTACTTTATATCATAAGTTCTCTCCATGTATATGTTGAAAAATACATTGTTATGCCAACTTTCTGCTTATTAATATGTGCTACTATGTCTTTCCTGTCCCCCCTCCCACAGAGGGCTTTCTTTCCTATCAGAGGTGATCTCACCATAGTGTCTGTCTTAGAAGTGTACCCAAAAGCCATTATCAATCAGTAAATTAATTTGGTGTAAGTAATACCTGATTGTTATCCTGATCTAAGAGCATTCTGTAATCATCCTAGGGAAACTCATTGGTCCTTTGGCACACACAAAACTATATACATATATACACACATAACATATATGCATTTTATATATATTATATATGTATTGCATATATATACATATGTATATATATACACACACATATATATATGAGATATATACACACAAATGCACGCATACATATGCAAACATATAAATATGTTTCACATATTTAAATGCATATATAATGTTTTCCAGAATCCTACAGTTAATGTCCAAGTGCACATTACAAAAACGACAACATTGGAATCATGTATTAGGTGTAAAATTCTCCTGATACTATTTTTAAATGGGTTTCATGTATTGAAAATGTTTTTGAGGTCCTTGACAAAACACTATTTATATGGATAGCTTTTAATTCAGACATGATTTATTCCCAACCTTGTGATTTCAGCTTGATCATAACTACATAGAAAATACAGTAAATATGAATACAGAAAGAGTGAGTGAAGTGAGTGATGTTGCTCAGTCGTGTCTGACTCTTTGCAATCATATGGCCATAGCCTGCCAGGCTCCTCTGTCCATGGAATTTTCCAGACAAGAATACTGGAGTGGGTTGCCATTTCCTTCTCCAAAATAAAATAGAGTAAATATGAATATAGAAAGAAGCTAAACATAATTAAATCATTTCCTTACATGAATAGCATTTCTAAGACTACCAGCAATAATTCACAAAATTTAGGTTAAAGGAAGTTTTAAATTATTTTTCCTGATCCCCAAATTATTAATACTTTCCTCTTATTTTATTTTACTTGCACTAAGAGTAGAAATGTATTGTTTTACAGTGAACCCAGGTATTTATAGTATGGTATTGGCACCAGGTATTGTGAAGAAAGCTGAGCGCCGAAAAATTGATGTTTTTGAACTATGGTGTTGGAGAAAACTCTTGAGAGTCCCTTGGACTGCAAGGAGATCCAGCCAGTCCATCCTAAAGGAGATCAGTCCTGGGTGTTCACTGGAAGGACTGATGCTGAAGCTGAAACTCCAATACTTTGGCCACCTCATGCGAAGAGTTGACTCACTGGAAAAGACCCTGATGCTGGGAGGGATTGGGGGCAGGAGGAGAAGGGGATGACAGAGGATGAGATGGCTGGATGGCATCACCGACTCGATGGGCATGAGTTTGAGTAAACTCCGGGAGTTGGTGATGGACAGGGAGGCCTGGTGTGCTGCGATTCATGGGGTCTCAAAGAGTCGGACACGACTGAGCGACTGAACTGAACTGAACTGAACTGAACTGAATGGGTCTATTGGGAATGAAGGTTTTAATTTTTCACTCTTACCCTTTCTGAAAAAATATAAAAAAATGTGAAAATGGAAAGGAAATATGAACTGTATAGTTTAGGGGTGTCTTACTTTTCCCTTCAGGAAATTTTTATTTTAGGGAGGGTCAAAAGTGACATTTTCAGATAATCCTTATAAATTTGTGCTATCCTCATCTACACTGGAGTATCATGTATCATGGGTAAGAAAAGCAGATTGCTTGGGAATTCCAGTTACATCACATTTGAACTGGATAACCTTTTAGTCAAGTTACATCACTTTTCTTATCCTTAGTTTTTTATCCATCAATAAATTAGGAATAATAATATCTACTTTGCAGGTTTGTTGCAAGAATTAAATGGCTTGAATTCTGCATATACTACTTATTTTCCGGTTCATAGTAAAGGAACCAAAAATTTCAGATGACCTTATTGTATTTATCTATATTATTGCCATTTTTAGAGCTGTACTAGTCCAGCTCAGCAAGATTTATTAAGAGTCTTATTACCATAAGCTCATATGTATTCTATGAGAGTATGCAGATACAATATAATTTTAAAGCCCTTTTAAAGAGGAGTATTAATAATTTGCACCAAAACATTTTTGAAGTTAATCTCCAGAAAGTCTTTTTAATTACAGAGTTTAGGGTGTTTGACCAATCTAATCCCTTGTTCCATTTTAAACTTCATAACATATGCTGTGCTAACCAAGTAAAATTGCAATGCAGCAGAGATTAGGGTTATGCACACATTACCATTCCCTGTAAAATATTGCAGAACTGAAGAGAATGGCTTCTGAAAACTAATTAGTATTGTCTGTCCTCTTCCAGTTATTGAGTGTAAAGTGATAAAGTTAACTGTCTTCAGTGCTTAAAGAAGTGATGAAGACAGACATGTGTGATCTCTCTCATTGACCTTAATAATCTGGCAAAATAGATTCAATCTAACTTACTTACAGTGTGGTTACAACTCAATCATTTCCTACCTGGAGATCACCATGGGAAGCCTTAATTCTTGGAGAAAAAGTGACTGGAAAGAACATTTCTATATCTTACACTCCATAAATAACCTGTAAGGTTTTAAAAGCTTCAGTTGGATCTTTTCAAGTTTCTATTTAAAAAAATCTATTTTAAAATCTGTTGGTTTTTTTTTCCAATAATTCATCAAAGACTTGATAGCCATCATGATGACAGGTCGCTATTGTAGTACTGTTGGCATAATATAAATGCTCTTTATAATTCAAATGCTAATCTTGCTGAGTTATTATTCCTTGTTCAGTTGCTTAGTCATGTCCCACTCTTTGTGACCCTATGGACTGCCGCATGGCAGGCCCAGGCCCCGCTGTCCTTCAACATTGCCTGGAGCCTGTTCAAATTCATGTCCATTAGTCAGTGATGCCATCCAACCATCTCATCCTCAGTTGTCCCCTTTTCTTGTGCCATCAATCTTTACCAGCATTAAGGTCTTTTCCAATGATTCAGTTCTTTGCATCAGGTAATCAAAGTATTGGAGCTTTACCTTCAGTATCAGTCCTTTAATTAATATTCAGGGTTGATCTCCTTTAGGATTCACTGGTTTCATCTCCTTGTAGTGCAAGGGACTCTCAAGAGTCTTCTCCAGCACCATAGTTCAAAAAGC
Source organism: Cervus canadensis (assembly GCF_019320065.1). Lineage (NCBI taxonomy): Eukaryota > Metazoa > Chordata > Mammalia > Artiodactyla > Cervidae > Cervus > Cervus canadensis. The sequence goes on along the minus strand of NC_057398.1, from coordinate 63,094,276 downwards.
GTCAGTTCTTTGATGCTCAGTATCCTTTATGGTCCAACTCCCACATCCATACATGACTATGGGAAAAACCAAAGTTTTGACTAGATGGACCTTTGCTGGCAAAATAATACCTCTGCTTTTTAATGTGCTGTTTAGGTCGTTAAAACTTTGCTTCCAAGGAGCAAGCATCTTTTAACTTCACATCTGCAGTTACCATCTGCAGTAATTTTGGAGCCCAAGAAAAGAAAGTCTGCCACTGTTTCCATTGTTTCCCCATCTAATTGTCATGAAGTGATGAGATAGAATGCCATGGTCTTCAGTTTTTGAATGTTGAGTTTTAAGCCAGCTTTTTCACTCTCCTCTTTCACCCTCATCAAGAGCCTCTTTAGTTCCTCTTTGCTTTCTCCTGTAAAGGTGGTGTCATCTCCATATCTGAGGTTATTGATGTTTCTTCCCACAATCTTGATTCCAGCCTGTGTTTCATCCAGTCAGGCATTTCACTTGTTGTACTCTGAGTATAAGTTAAATAAGCAGGGAGACAATATACAGCCTTGACGTACTCCTTTCCCAGTTATTAACCAGTCTGTTGTTCCATGTCCAATTCTAACTGTTGCATCTTGACCTGCATACAAGTTTCTCAGGAGGTGGGTAAGGTGGTCTTCATCTCTTGAAAAATTTTCCAAAGTTTGTTGTGATCCACACAGTCTAAGACTATAGCATAATCAATGAAGCAGAAGTAGATGGTTTTCTGGAATTCTCTTGCTTTTTCTGTGACCCAACGGATGTTGACAATTTGATCTCTGGTTTCTCTGCCTTTTCTAAATCCAGCTTGAACATCTGGAAGTTCTCAGTTCATGTACTGTTGAGGCCTAGCTTGGAGAATTTTGAACATTACTTTGCTAGCATGTGAAATGAGTGCAATTGTGAGGTAGTTTGAATAATCTTGTCACTGTCTTTCTTTGAAATTAGAATGAAAACTGACCTTTTCCAGTCCTGTCACTACAGCTGAGTTTTTCAAATTTGCTGGCATATTGAGTGTACTACTTTTGCTGCATTATCTTTTAGGATTTGAAATTGCTTAGGTGGAATTCCATCACCTCCACTAGCTTTGTTCACTGTAATGCTTCTTAAGGCCCACTTGACTTTGCACTCCAAGATTTCTGTCTGTAGTTGAGTGATCACATCATAGTGGTTCAGTTCCGTTAAGTTCAGTCGTTCAGTCGTGTCCGAATCTTTGCGACCCCATGCATCGCAGCAGGCCAGGCCTTCCTGTCCATCACCAACTCCCGGAGCTTACTCAAACTCATGTCCATCGAGTCAGTGATGCCATCCAGCCATCTCATCCTCTGTCATCCCCTTCTCCTCCTGCCCCCAATCCCTCCCTGCATCAGGGTCTTTTCCAATGAGTCAGCTCTTCGCATGAGGTGGCCAAAGTATTGGAGCTTCAGCTTCAGCATCAGTCCTTCCAATGAACACCCAGGACTGATATCCTTTAGGATGGACTGGTTGGATCTCCTTGTACCCCAAGGGACTTTCAAGAGTCTTCTCCAACACCATAGTTCAAAAGCATCAATTCTTTGGCACTCAGCTTTCTTCACAGTCCAACTCTCACATCCATACATGACCAATGGAAAAACCCTAGCCTTGACTAGATGGACCTTTGTTGGCAAAGTAATGTCTCTGCTTTTTAATATGCTATCTAGTGGTTATCTGGATCATTAAGATCTTTTTGTATAGTTTTGTGTATTCTTGCCACCTCTTCTTAATATCTTCTGCTTCTGTTAGGTCCGTACTATTTCTGTCCTTTATTGTGCCCATCTTTGCATGAAATGTTCCCTTGGTATCTCTATTTTTCTTGAAGAGTTCTTTGAGTATTGACTAGCAATTATATATCAACAAATGAAATTCAATGTATTTCTTTTTTCAGGTGTCTACTGTGAAGCACTACTGTGAGGTAGTATGAAGTTTTAGAGATGAGTAATCCATGTCCTCTTCCTCCCAAAAGCTGGTTTGGGAAGTTTATTTCATCTCTACAGGAACATTTTCATCAGCTTATTAGCCTACTGTTACAACTCCTGTCAATTATCAGTATAAACAACAAAATGCTCTCTTGACCCATGACTGCATATTTCTCCACACTCAGGGACAATAAAACTTATTCATCAAAAGAAATATATATATACATTTTATTTCCAGTTCTTCTCCTTCCATTTTTCTTGAGTGAATCCCAATTAAGGTTTGGCTCAAAATAATAACACTTGATATTATAATAATAATAATAATAATAATAATATCAAGATCCCCAAGAATTCTCATATTCCTAAAATGAATTGTCAACTGGTTCATTTCAGTTCCAATAACATCTATATTTATTTATTGAGATCTTGTTAATGCTTCAAAGAAAAGAATATGCTCAAATGTGCCAAATAATATGACTTAAGCTTATGATTTTATTTTCCCAGAAAAGAGGAATATATCTCTCTCAATTCATGAAAGAATCCTTTATGTCAATATAATTGTGCTAAATTAGGTCTTATGAAACTGCTTTTTATAAAGAGTCATTTGGACCCTTTGTCCACCAATTAGCTGAACCTTTGTCCCTAAACCAGTTATTTGCAAAGGCATGTGATGCTATCAGTTCATCAAAATCTATTTTTGGAAATATGAAAATAGTCTTTTTTTTAGATTCATGAACCATAAAGTATATGGTTAAATAGTTGATCAAAAATAAGATTCCATTAAGAAGAAGAAGGGCTTCCCTGGTGGCTCAGACAGTAAAAAATCTTCCTGTAATGTGGGAAATAGAGGAATAGAGAGAATGGATAGTATGGTGTGGTCATCAGTTTTATATGCATTTTCTCTTTTTGGTGAAGATTTTATCACATACAAGCAGGTAAAATCTTGGTGAAGTGAAGTGAAAATGTTAGTTGCTCAGTTGTGTTCAACTCTATGTGACTCCATGGACTATAGCCCACCAGGCTCCTCTGTCCCTGAAATTCTCCAGACAAGAATGGATAGCCATTACCTACTCTAGCAGATCTTCCTGACCCAGGGATCGAACCCAGGTCTCCTGCCTTGTAGGCAGATTCTTTACTATCTGAGCCACCAGGGAAGCCTGTTTATTATAGTACTTTACTTGCATTTTTATTATTAATTAATTCATTTTTGTCTTTATTTTATGATAAAATTTTACCAACTACACAGTGGTCTTCTGGATATGATATTATTCTGGCCTCAGTTTGCCTTATTTCTACTCCAGACATTAAACCAGTAATTTATTTTTCATTCGAGCAATCATTAAGCACTGACTTCTTTTACCTAGTACCCTCAGAAGCTGAATATGTAAACTAGAACTTGCCCAGTGCCTCACTTCAGTAAATTTTTTCCTGCTGTCCCTTGCTAAATAATCTCATAGTACCCTGTGTATATTCATAACACAGTTTGCATGCTGATGATTAATCATCTTTGATGGCTTTTCCCACTGGTCACCAAGCATAGTGACTGTGATGTCTTACTACTCTATCATTAGCACCCACTTGTATTGGTTACCTAGCACTCTTGTAATAAATGATCACAAATTGGGTGGCATAAAGCAATAGAAGTTTATTAAGTCACAGTTCTGGAGCCTAGAAGTCCAAAATCAAGGTATCATGCTCTCTCTGAAAGATACAAAGAACACATATCTGATCTTCTCATAGATTCTGGTGGTTATTGGCAATCCTTGGCATTCCTTCACTTGTTAGATGAATTACTTCAGTTTCTGCATTTGCCAGGGCTTCCCTGGTCACTCAGAAGGTAAAGAATCTGCCTGAAATGAGGAGACTCAGATTCGATCCCTGGGTCAAGAAGATACCTTGGAGAAGGGCATGACAACCCACTCCAGTATTCTTGCCTGGAGAATCCCAGGGACAGAGGAGCCTGGTGGGCTACAGTCCACAGGGTCACAAAGAGTTGGACACGACTGAATGACTAACACACACTGCCTTTGTCATCACATGGTATTTTCCTCATATGTCCTTGCTTCCAAATGTCTGTCTTGTTATAGGAATACCAACCACCGGAATCATAATAATCCATTTGAACTTCATTTCCAAAACTCTTTCTCAAAATAATGTCACATTCATGGGTACCACAGGTTAAGACCTGGATATATATTTTTCGAGCACATTATTCAATCCATCATCCTATAGTGTCTCGAACATAGGAGGAGCTTAGAAAATGATATTGACTACAGACTGAAAGAATTTTTATTCCTATGGGTACTGAAATACAGTCCATATAACTGGAAATAATCTAATAAATGAATATAATGTGCTATGCATTTTAATAGCAACTCACATGGAGAAGGGATTCCTTCATGATTTATGCTAAGATATGTCTATTCCATCTCTATTTGCACTTGTATTATGAAGGAACATTTGTACCAAAGAATGGTTTATTTTTACTAGTCAACTCTTAACATTTATGTACACACAATTAATGTACATTCATATATGTGTACACAGACTTTTTTTTTTTTTTAAAGTACTACTCTGACCTTTGAGTTCAGAATTGACTTAGTGAAGTAAAGGCCAAAGCAAGAACTCTAGTCTGCTGCCTTTATCTAAGTGAGAGTTTGTGAGTTAGTTCAAATTAATAGTCTTGAATTTGGTGAGAACTGGACAGTTCATGCTTACATTGCAAGATATTTGAAGGTAACATGAGAAAGAGAATTGCCAAAGATGGCTCTGGATGCTTTAAGTAAGAGCAATGATGAAGTCATTTACCTAGAAAAGGAGGAATTTAAAATAATGCTTTTGGGGGCAGAAAATCAAGATTTTAATCTTTCATTTGTTGAGTTTAAGATTTGTGAGACTTCCCAGCAGAGATTTTCAGAAGATATTTAGGTATTGCAGCATAAAGCCCAGCAAAGAAATGCAAGCTGAAGGTACAAACTTCTAAGACATCATTATAAAGATGGCATTTTAAGGCCATGATGCTGGATAAGGTCATCAGAAAGGTTAATGTCAACAGAACAAAAAAGAGGTCAAGACCCAGCCTTGTATCACACCAATGCTTAGGACCAGTGACATGAGGATAAGTAAAAAAATAAGACTGAGAAAAAAAGTCAGTAAAATGAAACAGAGAGTATGGTATCCTACAATTCTAAGCATGCCTGATCTCTTTAAGAATTTTCATATAATTTGCTACTGTTTTTTGAGAACTTTTGCAACTATATTCAGTCTGTTACCTTTGAGGTTTTGTGATATTTTTTCTGGTTTTGATATCAATTCAATAGTAGTCTTACAGAATTAATCTGGAAGTGGTCCCTTCTCTTCAAAGTTTCCGAATAATTTAAGAGTAAGTATTAACTCTTCTTTATATGTTTGTTAGAATTCCACTGTCTGGTCCTGGACTTTTGTTTGCTGGGATTATGTTATATAAAAATATTGAATCAATATGTTGTATACTTGAAACTGATATAATATTATAAATCAACTATACTTTAATTAAAAAAGAAAAAAAAGAATTATCATACATCTCAAATTACAGACCTGTCCTCATTTTTAACAAAGAATGATAGCCTCTCATTTTTATTGCCTTTCCTAAATTTTAGTATCCAGAATTAAACAGTGTTCAAAATTCATTTTGACAGTGCAGAGTATAGTGAGGTTATCAATTCCCATGATAAACACTCTATAACTCTATTAATGCTGCCTAGGATTAAATTATCTTCTGCTAGTTTGTCATATTGTTTACTTTGATTAACTGAAAATTCCCAGGTCTTTGGCAGATGAACTGTTTTCAAGCCAAGGCTCCTCCATTTGTTAATTTTTACTATTGATTTCTAGGAATTATATCCTGAAATTTGCATTAATCCTTATTAAATATCACCATTTGGTTTTAGTCAATTTTGCCTTTCAAATGACTCCTCATTCTTGATTCATCAATCAAATAAAATAGTTATCATTTAACTAGATGTTGTATCCAAATTGGCTTCCCGGATGGTGCCAGTGGTAAAGACTCTGCCTGTCAATGCAAGAGACACAAGAGACACAGTTTCCATCCCTGGGTCAGGAAGATCCCCTTTAGTAGGATCCAGCACCCTACCCTAGTATTCTTGCCTGGAAAATTCCATGGACAGAGGACCCTTGTGGGCTACAGTCTATGGGGGCTACAAAGAGTCAGACATGACTAAGCAAGCATACAAAATCATGCACACACATCCAAATTTCATGACCATACATTATTTTCTTTTCCAATTCACCGATAGCAATGATCAGAAGAGATGAAGTCTATGGCTATTAGAAACCTTGACACAGAAAAATACTGATTTTTCATGCCATTGTTGAAAAGTGATATTCCTTAATGATGGCATTGGTATTTGCAAGGCATTTATAAAATCAAAACAATAAGTCCCAATTTTATTCTTTCTTTAGGAAATAACAATGTTTATGATGGCATGAATAAGAAAAATTAAGATCTAATAAAATCATTTCCTCCATGTAGCATAGTTAAGAAATAGCTAGCCATTATTGGCTGATATGAGTTGTATGCTGCTTACTTAGATAGTCATTTAATCCTTAGTGAAGCTCTAGGCCAGAAGCTTCCTTGATGGCTCAGCAGGTAAAAAATCCACCTGAATTGCAGGAGACACAGGAGACTGTATTCAATCTCTGGGTTGGGAAGATTCCCTGGAGGAGGACATGGCAACCCACTCCTATATTCTTGCCTGGAAAATCCCATCAATAAAGGAGCTTTGTGGGCTACAGTTCTTGGGGTCACAAAGAGTCCCATACTACTGAAGTGACTAAGCATGCACACATGAAAGTCTAGGCTAGATATTATTAACGTCTTCATGTTGCAGAAAAGGAAGCTTGAGATTTAGACAAGTCAGCATCATAACTCTTCAATTATTTATCAACACACAGAATGTGGAGTTGATGTACCACCCAGATATCCAACTTCAGAGCTCCAGTGCTAATCCAGTGAGCCATTTTACATCCATACAAATCAGTCTTTCTAAAGGGATCAGTGTGAAATTAAAACCGTAAGAAATATCTTCTCAGGTACAATTACTGTAATTATTTTCAAGAGTATATTATCACATTTTGAATATATATCTTTATTTAGATATTAAAAAATAATTCTTGCCATAAAATTGATTTTAAAATATTTTTTTTCATTACTGGAAAACATACCTTGAATGCATTCCCATATCAAAGAGTATAGAACTATATCATTTGCTGTAATAGCTGCATAACTTGTACTGATTTTGGTGTTGACCATCTGGTGATGTCCATGTGGAGAGTCTTCTCTTGTGTTGCTGGAAGAGGGTGTTTGCTATGACCAGTGTGTTCTTTTGGCAAAACTCTATTAGCCTTTGCCCTGCTTTATTCTGTACTCCAAGACCAAAGTTGCCTTTTACTCCAGGTGTTTCTTGACTTCCTACTTTTGCATTCCAGTCCCCTATGATGAAAAGGGTATCTTTTTTGGGTGTTCGTTCTAGAAGGTCTTGTAGGTCTTCATAGAACTGTCCAACTTCAGCTTCTTCAGCACTACTGGTCGGGGCATAGACTTGGATTACTGTGATATTTAATGGTACCTGGGAAACTAACAGAGATCAATCTGTCGCTTTTGAGACTGCACTCAAGTACTGAATTTTGGACTCTTTTGTTGACTATGAGGGCTACTCCATTTCTTCTAAGGGAATCTTGCCCACAGTAGCATATATAATGGTCATCTGAGTTAAATTCATCCATTCCAGTCCATTGTAGTTCACTGATTCCTAAAGACTCTACACATGGACATCAACAGATGGTCAATACTGAAATCAGATTGATTATATTCTTTGCAGCCAAAGATGGAGAAGTTCTATACAGTCACAAAAAGAAGCCTGGGAACTGACTTTGGCTCAGATCATGAACTCCTTATTGCCAAAATCAGACTTAAATTGGAGAAAGTAGGGAAAACCACTAGACCATTCTGGTATGACCTAAATCAAATCCCTTATGATTATACAGTGGAAGTGAAAAATAGGGTCAAGGGATTAGATCTGATTGACAGAGAGCCTGAAGAACTGTGGACAGAGGTTCATGATATTGTACAGGAGACAGGGATCAAGACCAACCTCAAGAAAAATAAATGCAAAAAGCAAAATGGCTGTCTGAGGAGAGCTTAAAAATAGTTGAGAAAAAAAGAGAAGTGAAAAGCAAAGGAGAAAAGGAAAGATATACACATTTGAGTGCAAAGTTTTGAAGAGTCTCAAGGAAATATAAGAAAGCCTTCCTCAGTGATCAATGCAAAAAACTAGAGGAAAACGATAGAATGTGAAAGACTAGAGATCTCTTTAAGAAAATCAAAGATACCAAGGGAACCTTTCATGCAACGATGGACACAATAAAGGACAGAAATGGTATGGACCTAACAGAAGAAGAAGATATTATAAAGAGGTAGCAAGAATGCACAGAAAAAACTATACAGAAAAAGATCTTAATGATACAGATAATCATGATGGTGTGATCACTCACCTAGAGCCAGACATCTTGGAATGCAAAGTGGAGTTGGCCTAAGAAAGCATCACTACGAACAAAGCTAGTGGAGGTGATAGAATCCCAGTTGAGTTATTTCAAATCCTAAAAGATGATGCTGTGAAAGTGCTTCACCGAATATACCAGCAAATTTGGAAAACTCAGCAGTGACCACAGGACTGGAAATGGTCAGTTTTCATTCCAATACCAAAGAAAGGCAATGCCAAAGAATGCTCAAACTACCACACAGTTGCACTCATCTCATATGCTAGTAAAGTAATGCTCAAAATTCTCCAAGCCAGGCTTCAATAATACACCAACCATGAACTTCCAAGTGTTCAAGCTGGATTTAGAAAAGGTAGAGTTTCCAGAGATCAAATTGCCAACATCCATTGGATCATCGAAAAAGCAGGAGAGTTCCAGAAAAACTATCTACTTCTGCTTTAGTGACTATGCCAAAGCCTTTGACTTGTTGATCACAACAAACTGTGGAAAACTCTTAAAGAGATGGGAATACAGGCCACCTGACCTGCCTCTTGAGAAATCTGTATGCAGGTCAGGAAGCAATGTCTAGAACTGGACATGGACTAACAGAATGGTTCCAAATTGTTAAAGGAATACATCAAGGCTATATATTGTCAGTCTGCTTATTTAACTTATATGCAGAGTACATCATGAGAAACACTGGGCTGGATGAACCATCAGCTGGAATCAAGATTGCCAGGAGAAATATCAATAACCTCAGATACACAGATGACACCACCCTTATGGCAGAAAGTGAAGAAGAGCTAAAGAGCCTCTTGATGAAAGTGAAAGAGGAGAGTGAAAAAGTTGGCTTGAAGCTCAACATTCAGAAAACTAAGATCATGGCATCTGGTCCTATCACTTCATGGCAAATAGATAGAGAAACAGTGGAAAGGGTAGCAGACTTAATTTTTTTGGATTCCAAAATCACTGCAGATGGTGACTGCAGCCCTAAATTTAAAAGACGCTTACTCCTTGGAAGAACAGTTATGACCAACCTAGACAGCAAATTAAAAAGCAGAGACATTACTCTGCCAACAAAGGTCTGTCTAGTCAAGGCTATGGTTTTTCCAGTGGTCATGTATGGATGTGAGAGTTGGACTACAAAGAAAGCTGAGCATCGAAGAATTTATGCTTTTGAACAGCGGTGTTGGAGAGTCCCTTGGAGTCTCTTGAGAGTCCCTTGGATTGCAAGGAGATCCACCCAGTCTATCCTAAAGGAAATCAGTCCTGAATATTCATCGGGAGGAGTGATGCTGAAGCTGAAACTCCAGTACTTTGGCCACCTGATGCGAAGACCTGACTCATTTGAAAAGACCCTGATGCTGGGAAAGATTGAAGGTAGGAGGAGAAGGGGATGACAGAGGATGAGATGGTTGAATGGTGTCACCGACTCAATAGACATGAGTTTGCATAAAACTCCTGGAGTTGGTGATGGACAGGGAGGCTTGGCTTGCTGCAGTCCATGGGGTCGCAAAAAGTTGAACATGACTGAATAACTGAACTGAAGTGAACTTTTACTGAAAGGATGAGTCATTATTTTGTCAATCTTTATCACCTGTGTTTCTAATTAAAAAAAAAAAAAAAACTTTTAAAGATGATAAAAAAGTCCATTACATAATTATAGCCATCATGATATAGTGGTTTGGAATCACATAGCTTAAATTTTAATTCAGGTTGCTCCAAGAAATACTTAGGTTCTGTTAAGCTTCATGTTGCTAATGATAAAAGAATATAGTAAAAGTACCTGTTTCATAGAGTTGAGGTGTGGATAAAGTAAGAGGACCAATAGAAGCTTATAGTAGTGTCTGAATGACTAAGAACTATTATTTTTATGCTTAGGTATGTGCAAATTGTCTTATTATTTTTGTAGACTAAGTCCCTGAAGGTGAACTTTGGGGATTTTAAATATTTATGTTAAAATCAAGCAATATTTGGTATATATGTGAAATTTCTCTCCAGAAATATTTTACTAGAGTCCATTGAAACTTTACAATGGGGAAACACATTTAATTACATTGATATAGATCAGAGTTTTCAGTTTTCATTACTTAAAATAAGAAATGACATTTAATGCCTGATTTTCCTAGAACTGATGTGTAATTCATTTGTTCCTGCATTTCTTTTTGCAAAAATTAAGCTTTCTATTTCCTATTTCATGTAAAACTTAAAGCAGCAGTCTTCTATTTTTTTAATATCTGATTTTCAGGGCTACTTTTATGTGGCCCTCTTCTGATAGCATAAAAATAAAAGTTCTAGTAAAAAGAAAGCAATGCTAAAGCAATGCAAAAGGAATTTGAGGTCAAGAGCATTTCACCAATAATGTGGAATGATATGATCTTTCCACATACTGATGAGGTGACTACTTTAGAGCTTTCTACTTGTGTTTTAAGGGTCTCTGACCCCTCTACTCCCATAAGCCAGTTAAGGATGCTACTAATAATACTTTTTGACCCTCCCACAAAGAAAATTCTAGGATTGAGTATATGAGAACCAAGAGTTTAATTTATCAGAAAGTTAGAGGCATTCAAACCAGTCCTGAATCACAGTGTATCAGTTTAAAGGGAACAGCGGTGAACCAGTTCTAATGAGATGGATGAAACTGGAGCCCATTATACAGAGTGAAGTAAGCCAGAAAGATAAAGAACATTACAGCATACTAACACATATATATGGAATTTAGAAAGATGGTAACGGCAACCCTATATGCAAAACAGAAAAAGAGACACAGAAGTACAGAACAGACTTTTGAACTCTGTGGGAGAAGGTGAGGGTGGGATGTTGCGAAAGAACAGCATGTATATTATCTATGGTGAAACAGGTCACCAGCCCAGGTGGGATGCATGAGACAAGTGCTCGGGCCTGGTGCACTGGGAAGACCCAGAGGAATCGGGTGGAGAGGGAGGTGGGAGGGGGGATCGGGATGGGGAATACGTGTAAATCTATTGCTGATTCATGTCAATGTATGACAAAACCCACTGAAAAAATAAATAAATAAATTTAAAAAAAATAAATAAAGGGAACAGCGGTATAATGCTGTGCATAAGCTAATATTTCTCTATTAGCCTAAAGGAAATTTATGCCTTTGTAAATTTATGCCTAACTGAATCATTTTTGTTTTCCCACATATAGAAGAGTAGCTATATAGAAATGTATTTCATTACCTGAGAATTATATATTTATCAAAAATGGCATATTAATATTCTTGTCACTCAGTGATGTCAATGATTAATATTGTACTTCCTTCTCTGTCAGATAAACCTCCCCTTGAACATTGTTTAATTATCAGTACACAAATATTTTAAACACTTTCTGTGTGAAATGTATACTTTTACTCCAAATATCATAATCATACTTTACCAGAAAAGTGAATTTCTTTATCCTCATAGTAACAATGATTGTATGTTGAAATTCCAATTGTAATTGCTATACTTCCTGGAGCCTTGGAGTTACTAAGTAACAGAGGGCCTCAGTCTTAGGTTATGTATTATTTTTATCTTAAAAATATATAAGCGAAGCAATGACAATACAGTTTTCTTTTCAGGAAATGCAATTTTGTTTTGAAAATTAATATATAATGGAAATGCACTAAATTGTAGTGACCAAGTTAAAACAAAGATTCTGGATATTGGTACCTGAGATTTGAGTCTTAGCCCCATTTGCTATGTGTGTGATGTTACTTAATTGTTCTCTGCTTCAATTTCCTCATTTGCAAAATTGGGATAACTATAACTACTTCATGAGTTTATTGCAATGACTGAATGAATTCATACATGTAAAATGGTTATAACAACAACTTGCACCTAGTAATAAATTAATAATTCATAGTATTATTTTATTAATGTATACAACTTAGGAGAGTTGAGTGATTACCTCTAAGAATGAATAATAGTTAATGTCTATTTATTAACAATTTAAGAATTACCTCTTCACAAATATTAGATATCATATTATCCTTTGAACTCAGTGTTCTTATTTTCACTATACAGAAATCAAGGGAAATAAAGTTTGGAAATTGTGAGTAATTTTTTCATGCTAAATAGATGTATAATGGAAGAGCTAGGGCATGTTCCCAAGGCTATATGATTTAAATTTATTTCAGTATCCATGCTTTATTTTCCTCACTAGCAAAACAGTGATTTACTCTCTAATACTATAAAATATATACTAAAATCGCTAACAGATATGAGTCTCACATAATTGATACAGAGTTCATTATTCTCTAGAAATTTGGAAGGAGTCAGAGAAAACATTTAGAACTTACTAGCTTATCCTAACAGGTTTATAGTGCAAAGGTAACTGCAATTTTATAAGGAATACCTAATATCAGAACTTAATCACAATATTTTCTTCCTTCTGAGTGTGCTCGTAATTATAAATGCCATATTACTGCTATCCTAAGTTAGGAAATAATGTCTTCAATTAATCAGAGGTCAGGTTTTACTGTTATTTTTACACTTAACAAGAAACTGAGACTCTCCTGAATCTCATGGCCCACTAAAAATATAAAAACAAAACAAAACCACCAAGGGAATTACTTTGTGAAGGGCCTCATACAAAGCACCCAGTTAGATATTTTCCTGATCAAAATGAGATGAATAGGGGAAAAAATGGGATCCATCCCAGGGATGGATGCGTGCCAATCTACTAATTTCAAGAGCCTCCTTTCATTTCCCAGTTCCACCTGCACCACTGAGAAGACGCAAATCAATACTGTATCTATTCTGAGCTGTCAGTTTGCCAAACCCAAGTGATGAAAGCACTTGAGGAAATTCAGAATGAGGCTGGGTCCACATGACTACAGTGAATCGGAATGGCTTCAGTATTCGCTCTGCCTGGATTCGGTTGGGGCGACTCACTGATACAGCTTGAACCTCAAGATCCAGAATGAGGCACATGCATTTGGACTTCACAACCTGGACAGATGTGCTGAAACTGTTCTGTGGCCAAGTCAGTGGCTGCTGATTTTGTCAAAGGAAATATATGATACTAGGACATTTTTAATATGTGAAAGTCAGTGAAATTCATTAGATGGGCTTTTGAACTGTTAAATGAAGGACAACTTTGGAGGGCATATTTTAAAAGGACAAAAAATTGAATAAACATGTACTTGGCTCCAGCATTTGCCAAAAGTAGGCTGTTCTTTTCTCAGGAAGATTTAAAACAAAAAAAAAGTTAGTGCCACACTCCCTGCTTTTTTAAATAAATAAATCCTGGCTCAGGGCGATCTTTTGCAGAAATTTGTAGTTAGTTTTTTAAACATATTACACTACTAAGCTGAAATATGAGTTAGCTAGGACTCCTGAAGTGAGTACACATTTCACATTTTCTCAGTAGTTGAATATGCACTGGGAACCCAAAACAATGTTTTCATTGATGATGGTGTATTGGGAGGGAGAATGTAAATCCCAGTTTGTAGACAGGGAAAGATGTGACAGGATTCCTAAGTACAAAGTAATTAGGAAAATTTGGGAGGATTGAAAATTTCAGAAACAACAACAACTCAAGATTTTTTAGAAGTATGTACGTACATCTTTTTTTTTTCTTCTTTCTGATTTTAAATTGATGTCAGTGAAAAGGGTAAATGAAACTGGAGTGTTCATTGTAAGGCAAATTTTAGGCTTCCTGAAGTGTGAACTATTTTAAAACAAAACAGTTCATATTAAAAGAGAAACTGTGTTGTCACACATATTCTCTGCGAGGTGTAAATGGTCTTAGGTGATACCTGTATCTATATTTTGTATGTGAACACATAATTTTCTGTCACTTGTGATTATCTCTTCATTTGTATTTTCAAATTTGCACACCATAAGCTTTACCCAGAGGATTTAAACTTAGTATGGAACTTTTTAACATGAAAATTTCTGCATAAAATCTGAAGAAGTTAATTTCCACACATTATCTGTAAGAAAAAGAATATTGAAATTGTCTTGGAAATAAGTACAATCTATATGCCTAGGAACCTACAAGATATCAGTGTGTGTTGAATGAAATTGGGTTGGAAGATGAATGAGAATTAGCTGATTGGTTTAATGAAAAATATGCTATTCACTGCCACTCATTTCCATTATTATTATTTGATATTTAATGGCTCTCTGATTGAAGGTTATGAATATTTTCATGTAATTAGGGCTAAAAGGGAAGGTGGTTAAAAAGAAAACTCAAGGTCAGTGGTATACATGTACCTGACCAATTAAAATTTTAAAGATCCAATAAACTTAGAACTTTTTTGCTGTTTTTTGGTTACTCAGTTGTGTCTGATTCTTTTGAGACCCCATGGACTATAGATCACCAGCTTCCTCTGTCCATGGAATTCTCCAGGCAAGAATACAGGAATGGATTGCCATTTCCTTCTCTAGGGGATCTACCTGATCCAGGGATTGAACCTACATCTCCTGTACTGGCAGGTGGATTTTTTTTTTACTACTGAGTCGCCAGGAAAGCAAAATTTTAAAGATCCAGTGAAGTTATAGATATTAATATATAAAAACAGAAATAAGACATAAATACATGTTTAAGTTTGTTTTTTTTTTTTCATCTTTATTTTCCTTTAAATTAGTTAATGATAGTCATGTCCTACAATAAAAATAATACAAGTACTTTTTCTGAAGCTGAGGGCTGGCTTGGCCCTTAACTGAAATTAATGGTTTGTGGTCCTCAAAAGCTTGTACTGACACAGGTGCTGAGAAGGTTGTGTGTGTCGTCATTGTGTTTTTGGTGGAGGAAAAGGTCAAGCAAACAAAGTATTGCCAAAAGGAGAGGCTAGGACCAACACACAAAGTTTTTTTGAATAGTATATTTAAGTAAACAGATAATGGAAGAAATAGAAAGCTGCTTTTATAATGGGAGCATGGCTGGGCAAGCCACCTGACTTAGGCAGGACTTGAGACTTGAACCCCAGTCAAGACTCTGCCACTTACCAGTGAAACCCTGAACAGATCATCAGATATGTTTGAAGTCCATAGTTCTCATTGAATAAAAAAATGGGGATAATTGGATTTACTATCCTAACTTCATAGATTTATTATATTATAATGAGACATATTAAATATTTATTTTTATAAGAGAGGATGATAGAAATGAGTCTAGACTTTAATGTCATGCCTCTTTATTTACTAATTATGTAAACTTGAGTGAGTTATTATTTTTTTTCCTATGATGGTAGGTTTTGTTATCTGTAAAGTAGGTAAACCATGAGCAACAACTCCCTTTAGGGGTTGTCAGTATCATTGCAATGGTAACTCTGCAGACTCTGAAGCTCATCTTATCTCTAGATTTACTTGTATATTACTTGATAAGTTTCCTTCTTAATTCACGTTCAGAATGTATCTAATGCTTCTCTTTTAAATATTTTCTTGCCTTGGATCTCTGTCCTGGTACATCTTTTCCTTTGAAATTGGAATATCTTTCTAAGAAATATTATCCAATCCCATCCATAGTATTAAATACAAGTATTTATTAATATAGACATCAAATAGGTTTCTTTAGTTTAGATCTCTCTTCAGAAGGCCAATCTGATTCTAGTAATTGTCTACTTTTTTGACATCTTATTTTAGATATTAAATGCCTGGCTCAAAATTAATATATTGAAAATAGAGCTCTTGATATGCTTCCAACAATTATACCTCCTCCCCTTTATCATCAGTCAGCTGCTTGCTGAGTTTTAAAACCTATGGATTATTCCCAATACCCTCTTTCCCCTCATTAGCCATATACAGTCCATTAACGAACACTTTTAGATATCTAATACATCTATTTTGCTCCATCCCATACCTCAGCCTGAGTCTAGGATATCACATTATTTGACTGGACTATTGTTACAGGCATCCAACGGGGCTAAATAAATATACCTCAGAGAAGCCAGAGCGACATTTCAGGATTGTAAATTAGATCATGTCAATTCTTGGAATTAAAATGTCTAATGATATTTTTCTGTTTCTCTTGGAACAAATTCTAAATCCTTTCCCATAACCCACACATTTTTTTTTTCCTTTCCATCTCTTTGCTGTTGTTGTTTAGTTGCTCAGGTGAGTCTGACTCTGTGCCCCATGGACTGTAGTCCGCCAGGCTCCCCTGTCCATGGGATTTTCAGGCAAGAATACTGTAGTGGGTTGCCATTTCCTCCTCTAGGGGATCTTCCCAACTCAGGGATCTTGAAAACCTAGATATAGAATTTTAATTTTATTTTTAAAATGATGATCATCTATTGGAGGACATTAGGTGATGAATGATAATTTGAGAGTTTCTTTTAAATATGACTTAGAGTTTTCAGTTATGGTGAAATAAATATGCACAATGAAATTTGCCACTTTAACAATGCTGAAGTATAAAAATCAGTGGCATTAATTAAGTTTACAGTGTTGTACAATCTTCTCCACTACTAACTGGTTTGAAAACATTTGCTCAATTCAAACGGAAACTACCCATTAAGCAATAACTTCCAAATCCATCCCCCTCCCAGCCTGTGGCAACTTCTAATACACTTTCATCTCTATAAGTGTGTCTTTGTTAGATCTTTCATATATACACTTTTATATGTATTTTTCTTTTTGTGTCTGACTTATTTCACTCAGCATACTGTTTTTAAGGTTTACTCATGTTGCAACTTGTAGCAAAACTTCATGCTTTTGTAAGGTTAAAAAATATGTATTACATATATACACCACATTTTGTTTATCTCTTCATCTGTTGATGGATACTTGGGTTGTTTCCATCTTTTGTGCATAATGTTGTAATAAACATTGGTGTACAATCGTCTGTTTGAGCTCCTGTTTCCAATGTTTTAGGTATGTAGGAGTTGAATTGCTGGATCATATGGTAAATCTATTTATACAGTTTTGAGGAACTGCTAAGCTCTCTTCTATAGCAGTTGCAATATTTTGCATTTCCACCAGCAGTGTACAAGGGTTCCAGTTTCTCTGCATCTTGGTAATCCTTCCTTCTTTCTTTCCTTCCTTCCTTTATGCTTTCCCTCTCCTCTTTTTCCTTTTCTCTCTCTCTTTTTTTTTTTTCATTATAACCATCCCAATATTGATTTGTGCTTTGGTTTACATTCCCAAATGACTAATGCTTTTGAGCATTGCTTAGTCTGATTATTGGCTGTTTTGCAAATCCTCTTTGGAGAAATGTCTATTCATATCCTTGGCCCATTTAAAAATTAAGTTGTTTTTCATTTTGCTGTTGAGTTGGAAACATTTTTTTTTTTTTTACTATGAAACCCTTTTTAGACATATGATTGGCAAATATGTTTTATTATTTGTTTTTTGTCTGTTTTTTATTCCCTTGATAGCTTTCTTATACCCACACATGTTTTTAGTTTTGATGAAGTCTAACATATCTATTTTTTGTTGTTTTGCTCTGCTTTTGGAGTCGCATTTAAGAAACCATTGCCAAAGCCAGGATCATGCAGATTTACCCCTATGTTTTCATCCAAGAGTTTTATAGTGTTAGGTCTACTCTTTTGATCTTTGATCCATTTTGAATTAATTTATGAATCTGGTGTGTGTGAGATAGTTCCAGCATCTCTCTTTTGCATGAAGATATACAGTTTCCCAAGCATTGATACTGTTCTTTCCCTCTGAATGGTCTTGGCATTGGTGTCAAAATTTAATAGAATATAGCTGTGAGAGCTTCTCCCTAGGCTCTAAATGTTATTCCATGGGTCTATACATCTGTTCCATGTACTATTTTAATTATTGTGGCTTTGTGGTAAATTTTAAAATCAGGAAGTGTGAGACCTCCAACTCCGTTGTGCTTTTTTAAGATTGCGCTTGCTATTCAGCTCCCCTGAGATTTCATATGAATTTAAAGTGGATTTTTACATTTCTTCAAATATGCTGTTGAAATTTTGATGTAAATGCATTGAAAATCTAAACTGCTCTGGGTAGTATTCTCATCTTAACAATATTAAGTCTTCCATTTCGTGGACATGGGGTGTCTTTCCATTTTTTAGGTCTTCTTTAATTTCTTTAAAAATTTTTTGTACTTCTCAGTGTACACCTCTTGTACCTCCTTGGTTAAATTTACTTCTAAGAAATTTTATTCCTTTTAATATTATTGTAAATAGAATTGTTATTTTAATATAGTTTTTGCTAGTGTGCAGATATGCAACTAATTTTTGTGTGTTAATTTTGAGTTCTGTACTGTTTGTTTACTAGCTTTATGGGCTTATGTATTTCATTAGACTTTTATCTATGTAAGATCATTTTATCTGCAAATAGATAAAATACTTCTTATTTTCTAGTTTGAATACCATTTATTTCCTTTTCAAGACCAAATACTCTGGCTAGAAATTCCAATGCTGTGTTAAACAGAAATGGTGAAGATTGGCATCCTTGACTTGTGCCTGATCTTAGGGAAAAAAACCTCTCAGTCTTTCACTGTTTAGAATTTTCTTATGTTAATTTGATTTTTTAAAGACTTACTTTTATTGTTGTCTGGAGAATGGACTGCAGGAGTAGAACAGGTGTACTAGTTAGAAAGCCTTTGTAACCTTTGTTGATATAATGATTTGAAAGATGAAAAAAAATGGGCACATTGAGACGTATCTGGATGTAAGTTGACAGGACTTCTACCATGAATGAGGTGCTAGTTTGGCATAAACTTTAGAGGTGAAATGCCTTACATTAGTTTACATCATCCATTGTTCATTTGTGGCTAATAAAAATTAAAGTTAGTTAAAATTAAAAATTCAGTTCACTTACATTAGTTTAATTTTAAAAATCAAAGCAACAAAATAATATTGGACACATTCCTCCAGGTTTACTGAGATATGATTGATAAAATAACATTGTGTAAGTTTAGGTTGCTTCCATGTCCTGGCTATTATAAACAGTGCTGCGATGAACATTGGGGTGCACGTGTCTCTTTCAGATCTGGTTTCCTCAGTGTGTATGCCCAGAAGTGGGATTGCTGGGTCATATGGCAGCTCTATTTCCAGTTTTTTAAGGAATCTCCACACTGTTCTCCATAGTGGCTGTACTAGTTTGCATTCCCACCAACAGTGTAAGAGGGTTCCCTTTTCTCCACACCCTCTCCAGCATTTATTGCTTGTAGACTTTTGGATAGCAGCCATCCTGACTGGCGTGTAATGGTACCTCATTGTGGTTTTGATTTGCATTTCTCTAATAATGAGTGATGTTGAGCATCTTTTCATGTGTTTGTTAGCCATCTGTATGTCTTCTTTGGAAAAATGTCTGTTTAGATCTTTGGCCCATTTTTTTGATTGGGTCATTTATTTTTATGGAATTGAGCTGCAGGGGTTGCTTGTATCTTTTTTAGATTTATCCTTGTCCGTTCTTCATTTGCTGGCAATTTATTTTCTCCCATTAGTGCTGTCTTCACTCTTACTTATAGTTCCTTGTAGGCAAAAGCTTAAGTTTCATAGGTCCCATTTGTTAGTTTTGCTTTATATTCCAATTTCTGGGAGGGGGGTCAGAGAGGATCTGCGTGTGTCTAATTAGATGTGATTCATGTCGGAGAGTGTTTTGCCTATGTTCTCCTCTAGGAGTTTTTATAGTTTCTGGTCTTACATTTAGATCTTTAATCCATTTTGAGTTTATTTTTGTGTATGGTGTTAGAAAGTGTTCTAGTTTCATTCTTTTGTAAGTGGTTGACCAGTTTTCCCAGCACCACTTGTTAAAGAGGTTGTCTCTTTTCCATTGTATATCCTTGCCTTCTTTGTCAAGATAAGGTTGTCCATAGGTTCGTGGATTATCTCTGGCTTTCTATTATGCAGTGAATGGTATAACGGGAAGCTGTGGACATTATACACCATGAAATACTCAGCCATTAAAAGAATTCATTGAACCAGGTCCTCCTAATGAGATGGATGAAACTGGAGCCCCTTATACAGAGTGAAGTAAGCCAGAAAGTTAAAGAACATTACAGCATACTAACACATATATATGGAATTTAGAAAGATGGTAACGATAACCCTATATGCAAAACAGAAAAAGAGACACAGAAATACAAAACAGACTTTTGAACTCTGGGAGAATGTGAGGGTGGGATATTTCAAAAGAACAGCATGTATACTATCTATGGTGAAACAGATCACCAGCCCAGGTGGGATGCATGGGACAAGTGCTCGGGCCTGGTGCACTGGGGAGACCCAGAGGAATCGGGTGGAGAGGGAGGTGGGAGGGGGGATCGGGATGGGGAATACGTGTAAATCTTTGGCTGATTCATATCAATGTATGACAAACCCAACTGGAAAAAAAAATAAAAAAAATAATACATAAATAATAATAAAAGAAAAAAAAAAAAAAACATTGTGTAAGTTTAATGTTTACAACTTGATGATTTAGTGAAATGATTATCAAAATAAGGTTAGGTTTGCACTTGGGGAAGGAAATGGCAAACTACTCCAGCATTCTACGCTGGGAAACCCATGGACAGAGGAGGCTGTTGGGCTACAGTTCATGGGGTCGCAAAGAGTTGGACACAACTGAGCAGCTAAACAACAACCAAAATAAGATGAGTTGACACATCTGTCACATTACATTGTTAGCTTGTGTGTATGGTGAGAATATTTAACATCTATTCTCATAGCAACTTTCAAGTATACAATACATTATCATTGGCTGTGGTCAACATGCTCTATGTTACTTCCTCAGGATTTATTTACTGAACCTTTTGACCTCCTTCATCCAACCTTCCCATGTGGCTAGTGGCTATCATATCAGGGAGCAGGGATATAGAATACTTCGATAATTATAGAAAATTCTATTGGACAGCACTACCCGAAATCCTGCCTGTGAATTGATCTCTGCCTTTTTCCACTTCTCATAGCTCAGAAAGAGAAAAATGAGTTGAAAAGAAAAACAAATATAAACATTAACCTGTAAAGAGGTAAAATTGTTTTAATAATGTAACGTATCAATTAACCAGTTCAAGACTGATGCATTTGTTTATGTCAGAAGTTCAGCAAAATACATTTGTTATAAACGCATGTATATGAGTATTTTTAAGGAGAGTATATAATCTGCTGTTTAAGAAATTATGCTATGATGTCAGACATTTTGATTCCACATCAAAACAGATTAATGAATATTTGTAATCCTCTGTTTTTCATAGTTATTATGAAGATAATATTTTTGACTAGTGTTGTATTAAGAATAAAAAAAGAAAACTTATAGCATAGTTTCTAGCACATTTAAAAATGCTTACTGAAACACAAAATTCCAAATATCTATGAAAAATGTCTATGAAAACAAGTTATAAATGGATGGGCTGAAAACAAGTTATAAATGGATGGGCTGATAGATGATAACATGGTTTCATGATAACAACTCTAGTTATGCCTGCTTCAAATTCTGAGTAAAGTTTGCAGATTTAATATGAGATTTAATAATGTGCATTCCTTTAAGTATACTGAATATTATGGATTTGATGATGCTTCTATGTATCATTTATTCAAAACAATGACTGAATGAAAAAGCCTCAGAACATCCAAAGATAAGCTGTTGCTTAAATTGTTTAGTTTTTTCTCTCAGTGAGCTGCTTCTATATTAAAATAAAATAATATTCATAAATTATTACACATATTAAACACTACAGAGGTAGGATTTGCAAGCATCTTTGTCTTCATTGATGCAATAAGGATTTGATAGCTTTGACTACCTGGATTGTTATGAGAGTTAAAAAAAACAGTGTGGTAATACTTCTTTGTGGCTTGGAATATTGTGTGTCCCTGAATATTTAAAGATGTGCACAGTCAGTTACAGCTTCTTTGTTTAAATTACTAAGATATTTTTTCATCAAAAAAGAAGAAAATATGCAAGATAAAACTCTTGTTTTTATTATGCTGAGTATATTTTATTTAAAATTAAGAATGTCATGAAGAGGAATTAAAAATTCTCATTAGTTTAAATATAAAAACAAAATCACTAGCATTTTGTTTAGTCTATATTTTTAAAGGGCAATCTTTTTAGACACCAGCCATTTCAGAGTGCTGTTTTGAAATTATTTTCTTATCATTGTGGAAATGAAATTTGAAAGTCTTTTCAAAGTGGATTTTCCATATGTGTATATGAACCAATGTAATTAGATTAGCAACAAAGACCATTTTTAGGAATCCAGCTATATGATGTGATGAACTTATTACTTAGCATTTATAATTACCTATTCATTTGTTTTACCCATTGTCTATTGAAATGATCTTTTTCTTATTAATGTACAGAGCTTTTTACAAGTTAGGTATGTTAGACTTTTCATCTGTACTATGAATTCTGATATTTTCATCATTTGTTATACTTTCTGTCTTTGATTATGGTGGAAGAGTCTGTGGACAGAGGAGCCTGGCAGGCCACAGTCCACGGGGTAACAAAAAGATGGACACAGCTGAGAGACTGAACATGTGGTGATGTGGGGTGTCTAGGCAAAGAATCTTATTTATATTAATATAAAGTAGATTTAAATGTTTCTTTTATAACTTCTAGATTTTGAAACAGCTAGAATAGCCTTTTCCAGTCTATGGTTATAGATTAATTAGCCATACCTTCCACATCATTGTTGGAGGTAAATATAAAAATTGTATGAATCTATATATGTGTATGTCTTTAATCAGTTTTGACTCATTATAGTGTGTGATGAGGTATCAATTCAACTCCATTATTTCACAAATTTATCACAACACCTTGGTTTAAAATTTCAATCCTACCTATTTTAACTGAAGTGCTATAGTATTATAAATGGTATAGTAAATTTCTATATGTATATGAGTTTATTATCTGAAAAATCAGTTTATTTTGTTGGTCTGTTAACACAGAAATCAATAACTCAGTTTTTAATTTTATGTTTGTTTTCTTGTAGTGCTGATCTCCCCATGTCACTCTTTTGGCCAACATATTTCTGGACATTTATGCCTATTTATTTTTTCATATGCCCCGCACGTGAACTCTTTATGAGGCTGAGTCTTCATATGGTATATAATTCCCCTTGTCTCATTCTACTTTTGTGATTGTTAAGAATGCTTAACATTTTTTCTCAAGTAGATTTTCCCATTTTTCATTGATTTTTTTCCCGCATGCTTTTAATTTTCCCTTGGCTGCTAATATAAATAAGGTCTTCTTTTACCTTATATCTTCAATTGGTCATTACATGTATACATGAAGGCTATTGATTTCTGTGTTTTAATTTCACGCCTCACTACCTGAATGAATTATTTATTGTTTGTAGAAGTTTTCCAGTTGAGTCTGGTGGAATTTCAGGTTTAAATCATATCATCTGCAAATATTAATATTTTAGTGTTCCCTCCTTTTCAGTATTTATGCTTCTAATTTTTCTGTTTTAACCAATTACATTGGTGAGAGCATCTAATGCTGTACTAGATAGTAAAGCTGATTATGGGATTTCCACGTGCTTAACTTGGCAATGAAGCCCTGTATGACATTCTTACTTTTCACACATATGTGATACATACCCATATACACAGGATGCACGCATATATAGGGGTGCATATATATTCACATGGGTTTCCCTGGGGCTCAGATGGTAAAGAATCTGCCTGCAGTGCAGGAGACTTGGGTTTGTTCCCTGGGTCAGGAAGATCCCCTGGCAACCTGCTCCAAAAGGAAATGATAACCCACTCCGGTATTCTTGCCTGGAGAATCACATGGGCAGAGGAGCCTGAGTGTCCATGGGGTCCCAAAGAGTCGGACACAACTGAGCAAGTAACACACTTTTTCAATATATATACTTTCACCTATATATGTATTATGTATACTATGTATATATTTTATATATACATATGTAATATATATTTGCACACTTGGTCTCATTCTTCATGATAATCATGTTCTATAAAGTCACCACAGACTCTTAGCAAGCACAAAAATACTGTGGCAATAGTGTGAGTGTGGTTCCACACCATTGCAATAAATTAAATACCACAGTAATGTCAGTCATTTGACTTTTTTGATTTCCTAGTGCATATAAAAGTTATATTTACAGCATGAATTGTACATTAGCATTATGTGTAAGAAAACAATATACATACCTTAATTAAAAAGTACTTTTTTTTTAAAAAAAAAAGTACTTTTTTCTAAAACTGCCAGCAATCATCTGAGTCTTCAATCAGTTGTAATCTTTTGGTGATTGGTAACATCAAAGGTCACTCTATGTGTGTGTGCGTTTGTGTATATATATATATAATATCATATTTTAATTCGCTTGTCTGTCAGTGGACACATGTTGTTTCCTTGTCTTGTCTCTTTATATTTAAATACTTCCTTGTTTTTATTTCTTAGTCCAGTCTGACATATTCTTGCTTTGTAATCAGGATTTCAACAATTTACATGTGATATTATTACTAAATATAGATATATTTTAATATCTGCAATCTTGTTATTTGTCTTCTATTTTTCCCTGATCTTTTTGGTTCACTTTTCCTCTTTTTTTTTTTTTTCAGTTTTCTTTTGCATGTTTTTTGTTTCTTTTGAGTACTTTTTATCACTCAACTTTTCATCCCTTTTGCTGGTTTATTCACTGTAATTGTTTTCTTTGTTACTATAGTAGTTTAGTATTTGTAGTCTGTGTTTCTAAATTATCAAAGTGTATAATCATATTATGTTACACTACTTTACATAAAATTAAAAAACATAAATCAATTTTCTTTTCAGTTCAGTCCAGTTCAATCGTGTCTGACTCTTTGCAACCCCATGGACTGCAGCACGCCACGTCTCCCTGTCCATAACCAACTCCCGGAGTTTACACAAACTCATGTCCATTGAGTCGGTGATGCCATCCAGCTAACTCATCCTCTGTCATCCCCTTTTCCTCCCACCTTCAATATTTCCCAGCATCAGGATCTTTTCCAATGAGTCAGCTTGTCGCATCAGGTGGTCAAAATATTGGAGTTTCAGCTTCAACAGCACTCCTTCCAATGAAAACTCAGGACTGATCTCCTTTTGGATGGACTGGTTGGATCTCCTTGCAGTGCAGGGGACTCCTCTCCAACACCACAGTTCAAAAGCATCAACTCTTTGGCACTCAGCTTTCTTTATAGTCCAACTCTCACATCCATACCTGACTACTGGAAAAACCATAGCTTTGACCAGATGGACTTTTGTTGGCAAAGTAATGTCTCTGCTTTTTAATATACTATCTAGGTTGGTCATAGCTTTCCTTCCAAGGAGTAAGCATCTTTTAATTTCATGGCTGCAGTCACCATCTGCAGTGATTTTGGAGCCCAGAAAAAGAAAGTCTGACACTGTTTCCACTGTTTCCCCATTTATTTGCTATGAAGTGATGGGACCGGATGCCATGATCTTAGTTTTCTGAATGTTGGGTTTTAAGCCAACTTTCCACTCTCCTGTTTCACTTTCACTAAGAGGCTCTTTAGTTTTTCTTCACTTTCTGCCATAAGGATGGTGTCATCTGCATATCTGAGGCTATTGATATTTCTCCCGGCAATCTTGATTCCAGCTTGTGCTTCTTTCAAATATATTTACATAATCATAAAATATGTATTTGGGGCTTCCCTTGTGGCTCAGCTAAAGAATCTGCCTGCAGTGCGGGAGACCTGGGTTCAATCCTTGGGTTGGGAAGATCCCCTGGAGAAGGAAATGGCTACCCACTCCAGTATTCTTGCCTAGAGAATCCCATGGACAGAGGACCCTGACAGGCTACAGCCCATGTTGTTGCAAGAGTCGGACATGGCTTAGTAACTAAACCACCACCACCAAAATTGTATACATTTTCTCCCTTAAAAAAAGTTCACTGAAAAAAAAAAGTTCACTGATCACAAATCAAATATAACACTGAAAATGTTTGAACTACTGTGAGTTGCCAAAATGTGACAGAAATACAGAAATTGAACAAATGTAAAAATGGCACTGATGCGCTTGCTGGACTCAGGGTAGCCACAAATCTTCAATCGGTAAAACAACACAATATCTGTGAAGCACATCAAAGCAAAATGCAACTAAATGAGGTATGCTTTTACTGAACCACTGCTCCTAGGGTGGTATATGTGAATTTTTGTGGGGTACAGACATATCTCACATAATCTTAAATCCTAAAACAACTCGTTCTGATATTTCTTTTCTTTTACAAAAGAGGAAATAAGATTCAGCAGATTTAAGTGACTTGCCTGACTGTCCCACTAATGGTGGTAGAGTTGGCGCAGGGCTGGGCTCGTGGCCCATGCTGCACTGCCCACTGCTGTCTCCATCTTGGGCTCTGTAGTTGTCCTGGATCTCAGCAAGTTTGGACAGCTCAAAATTTTCACTGCCCTGCTCTTGTGTGTGTTCCACAATCACTGCAGCAAGTCCACAAGTATTGATTTTAGGATTACAAATACCTTTTCGTCAGTAGGTGGATCACAGATACAGAATCAGCAACTAATGAAGATCATTGATAAATACATTTGTTAGTCATTAAGGGATTGTCCATCAATTTCTATTTTGTTCAGTGTTTCTGTTTTTATGAATAATTACTGTTGAGTCTGACAAACCCATTTTCAGGTCCAAGAAGGAGGTAATGTGAATTTTTTCTCAGATATATTAATATCATGGGTTATATTAATAAACTTACTAATAATGTGTGCTGAATGGTTTACAAGCACAGAAAACAAACCAAACTGATCATATAGATCACAGTCTTGTCTGACTCAATGAAACTATGAGCCACGCCATGTAGGGCCACCCAAGATGGACATGTCATGGTGCACAGTTCTGACAAAATGTGGTCCACTGGAGAACTTTTCTCTTTTTTTGAGGGGGGGATGACAACGTTCTGTATCTTGACCACTGTGATGGCCATATGCTTATATACTTTTGTCAAAATTCTAGAGCTGTTAAGCTTTAAAAGTGTGTACATTCTTAAAAATTACAAAGTAAAAGTGAAAGTGAAGTCACTCAGTCGTGTCCGACTCTTTGCGACCCCATGGACTGGTCCTTAGTCCATGGGATTTTCCAGGCAAGAATACTGGAATGGGTTGCCATTTCCTTCTCCAGGTGGAGAACTTTTCATAACAAACTGTAGAAAATTCTTAAAGGGATGGGAATACCAGACCACCTTACCTGCCTCCTGAGAAATCTATATGCAGGTTAAGAAGCAACATAAGAACTGGACATGGAACAACAGACTGGTTCCAAATTGGGAAAGGAGTAAGTCAAGGCTGTATATTGTCACCCTGCTTATTTAACTTATATCCAGAGTACATCATGCAAAATGGCGGGGCGGGGGGACGGATAAAGCACAAACTTCAATCAAGATTTTGGGGAGATATATCAATAACCTCAGATATGCAGATGACACCACCCTTATATATAGCAGAAAGTAAAGAGGAACTAAATAGCTTCTTGATGAAAGTGAAAGAGGAGAGTGAAAAAGCTGTCTTAAATCTCAACATTCAGAAAACTAAGATCATGGCATCTGGTCCCATCACTTCATGGCAAACAGATGGGGAAACAATGGAAACAGTGAGAGACTTTGTTTTCTTGGGCTCCAAAATCACTGCAGATGGTGACGGCAGCCATGAATTAAAAGACACTTGCTCTTTGGAAGAAAAGTTATGACCAACCTAGACAGCATGTTAAAAAGCAGAGATATTACTTTGCTGACAAAGGTCCATCTAGTCAAAACTATAGCTTTTTTCCTGTAGTTATGTATGGATGTGAGAGTTGGACCATAAAGAAAGCTGAGCACCAAAGAACTGATACTTCTGAACTGTGGTGCTGGAGGAGACTCTTGAGAGTCACATGGACTGCAAGGAGATCAAACCAATTAATTCTAAAGAAATCAGTCCTGAATATTCATTGAAAGGACTGATGCTGAAGCTGAAACTCCAATACTTTGGCCACCTGATGTGAAGAAATGACTCATTGGAAAAGACCCTGCTGCTGGGAAAGAATGAAGGCAGAAGGGGAAGGGGATGACAGAGGATGAGATTGTTGGCTGGCATCACCGACTCAATGGACATGAGTTTGAGCAAGCTCCGGGAGTTGCTGATGGACAGGGAAGCCTGGCATGCTGCAGTCCATGGGGTTACAAAGAGTTGAACATGACTGAATGATGGAACTGTACTGAACTGAATAATCTGTGTACCTCCTGGCTTCTTAGAATATCTCTCTTACTTGCAATATTCTTTAAATGAGGTCCTCTGATTTATTTTCTAATATTTTGTTTAGAGTTTAATTATATAGAGATTGGTCTGTGAACTATTTGTGTGGTATTTGTTGTTTTATTCTATTGATTTATATTTGGTTCATCAAAAAATTGTTTGGATGGAAATTAATGCTCTGGAGTAGTTTAAATGGCATGTAGAATTACCGGCTCTTTCCAACAGTCTGTTTTGGTGTAATTCATGTTTTAGAAACTGAAATTACCTCATAAACAATGAGTCCATGAGGAGGTTGTGACAGTATAATGCAGTAGTCACGTTGGTTCACGCATACTCTTTCTGTGCATCTGGAGCAACAACACTAAATAACAGCTGAAGGATAAGTTCATCGACACAGAATCCTGCCTTCACGCTTTATTCCAGGGGCACTTTCTTGCTTGCCTTCCAGCTGGTATGGGACTTGATCCTGTGTCAGACAGAACCCTACCAGAATGATATGCGGCTATGGCTTGAGCATCACACAGCTTCGCTTTCTGTCTCTAACCAGCCAGTGGATATATATTATGTCAGGGCTTGAGCTCCCTGGGGGAAGACATGGAGGCTCAGTGCACGATGCAGTCTGCCTTGGTGGAAATGGTCATCCCCTTGAACTTGGTCAGATGCTATAGAAACTGTGCAGGCAGAGTGCAAGACACCAGGCTGAGTGGCATCTGAGTCCCTGCAAGGTCTGGACTCCGTGGGGTTTCCTCTCTTAGCCTCCCAGGATGGAAGTCATTCACTTCTCCCCTCAGTGTGTCTGAAACCAAACACCTCTAGTCATAGACCTGTTTAGGACCAGCAGTGATCAGAGCACCACCGTGTCTCCAATCTTGGCAAGGTCTTGGGGAGAGTGGGAGACAGTATAGAAGTCACTGCAGGCCCCTGACATGGAATACCAGGCATGCGTGGTCTTTATTCCAAAGTGGTCATGCCTGAGGCCACGTGGCCCTCCAGAAGCATTCAGGAGCTGGGCCCTGATGCCTGGTCCTCAGGGCTTGATTGTTGCTGTCAAGGTCAGTGTAGCTGAGAAAGTGGGCAGTTGATCCAGGTCTGTGCCCGGGTGCAGAGGCCTCACCTCTTAGGGCTCTGCCCTGCCTCTGGCAGGCTTGCCCCACCCATTACCTTGAAGCATCCTCTAATCTATTTTCCCCATAAGCCTGATTATTTCTAAATATAACATTGTGTTGTGATGGCTTTCTAAAAATGGAAATGCTGGGAGATTCGTATCTGATGGTAATACCATCTGAATCCAGTACTGGGTGTTTTTTCTGAGTTGTTTTTTATTTTCTCTCTAAAATGTTTCTGCTATCTCTATACCTTGTTTAGAATTCTATTAGCTTGTAGGATTGGTTTTGGTAAAGTTCTAGAAAATTTCATTTTTCTAAAAAAAGTATCAATTTTATGTAGGATTTCAAATTTATTTGCATAGAATTGTGTGGACAGAGGAGCCTGGAGGGCTACAGTCCATAGAGATGCAAAGAATCGTACATGGACTGAAGCTACTTTGCACACGTGAACACACACATATATATCTGTGCCTATGGTTATTTCTTTCCTGCCTTTTCTCTTTTTTATTGATTGTATTAACTGATGATTTATCTAATTTAGATATTTTCAAAGAATCAGCATAAGAAAGCAATGTGTATGTGCATGAGGATATTAATTATTTTGACTTGTGAAAATGTTAAGGGTATGGGAATGGCTTGGAATCATTCTTGCAGAGTCCTCCTTTTTCCTATCCTCCTTGCTTTTAAATTTCTCTGTTCTCTTCACTAAGACAGTCAAGGGGATGTTGTGCATGTTGGCAGGGTGAGGAGTATGGCCCTGGGAATGAATTAAGCCAATCAACCCTTGGGAACAATATCTAGCATGAGTTTAAAATATTTCTAATTCAGATCATTAACAAAGGTACAAATGTATGTCTACTCAGGTCCTTTTTTGTGATGATAAGTGACAATTATTAGTTCAAACGTCATAAAATGTAACATATTTGATAATCTGAAGCATTTCATTGAAATTTGTTGGGGTCCTTTAATGGACCGGAACCTTGTGGTATGGAGTCGACGATAAGAAAGTGAAAGAGAGAAAGAGAGACAAAAAAGACCCGGGGACCTAAGCTCTGGTAGAGCAAAGGTGCTTTAATGATTTTCCTATGAGTGTATATAGGCTGTGGTACAAGAAACTTCTTTCGGGAATGATAGAGATCAGAAAACCAAACGTACAGCAACCGTTACCAAGGGAACAAGGGGTAATGTTAGTCACAAGGTCAGGACACAATCCATATCTCAAGAAAGGGGAACGAGACTAAGCAGTTTTGTCCTAAAGAGAATGTTTACTAAAGGAGACCCAAGCCTGCCTCACACAATGACCTCAGTCCCTGGGAGCAGCGTGCTGTTCCGCTTGAAGAGGGACAAAGGACTCATGAGAGACAGCATGTAGGAATCCTCCCGTCAAACATTCCCTGACAGAAATTCAGACCTAAAATTTACAAATATTCTATTCAGTAATTTCATAGTTCATGTAAAGCTTGACTTGGACTCAACATTTTTCAAGCAAACTAAGTGTAAATCCAAATGGCTTCTGAAGCCACAGCACATACTTGGACGGACCTGGAGAATATTATGCTAATTGAAATAAGTCAGACAGAGACTGACAAATACTGTATGATTTCACTTATGTGTGGAATCATAAAACAAATTAAGAAACACAACAGAACAGAAAGAACCATAGATACAGAGAACAAACAAGTGGCTGTGAGAGAAGAGAGTGGTGGCTTGATGAGAGAAATAGATGAGAGAGATGGAGAGGTAAAAACTCCCAGTTACAAAATAAATGTGTCACAGGTGTGAAGTGCACAGTGTGGGGAATATGTCAGCCCTTACATCGTATCTTTGTATAGTGATAAGTCTTCCCTAGACTTATCCTAGTGATCATTTGAGACCTGGGACAAAGCATCAACCACCAGAAAATGTCCACTTCTATCTCCTCCTTTCTCATCTTACAGCTTCTCTGGATGAGCTTTGTGTGTAGGTGTTGAAAGATATACTGCCTATGATCTTCCATGCCTCATTTGTTGGAAAGCCTCTATCCCTTTTTTTCTAGTTATTTTCCTTCTGTTCTTCGCAAGTCAACTTAAATTTTTTCAAAGACATTTTCCTTCACCTTTTAAAACTTGACACTAGGCTTCCCTGTTGGCTCAGACAATGAAGAATACGCCTGTAATGCAGGAGACCCAGGTTTGATCCCTGGAGAAGGGGACAATTACCCACTCCAGTATTCTTGCCTGGAGAATTCCATGGACAGAGGAGCCTGGGGGCCTACAGTCCGTGGGGTCACAAAGAGTCAGATACGCCTGAGCGACTAACACTTTCACTTTTTTTTTTCATATATTCTCTCTCTCTTTCTCTGATAGTGCTCTTTATGGTTTTAATATTTTACTAAAAATATTAATTTAATTTGCTTTTTAAATTTTTTATTTAAGTCTAGTTATTTTATAATGTTATGTTAGTTTCAAATATACAGCAAAGTGATTCAGTTTTACATATATATGTGTGTGTATATATATATATGTATATATATTTATAGTCTTTCTTTTTCTGATTCTTTAATCATCTAGATTACTACAGTTTATTGAGTAGAGTTCCCTGTGCTATACAGTAGGTCCTTGTTAGTTTTCTATTTTGTATAGAATAGCATGTGTATATTAACCCCAAGCTCCTAATTTTTCCCTCGTCCCTCAAAATATTGACTTTATAATATTTGTTTAACACTCATCTCCCCTAAGGCTAACACAAGAGCAGGGATTCTGTCTAGTTAGTTCATCATTGCATCCTTAGCACCTTGCAAAGTGAAAACAGAGAAGGTAATCAAATTAATGTGTACATGAGTGGATGTCTGAATGAATGAGTGGATGGATGAGCACAAAGCCTTTTTCAGACAGTCACCAACACCTCATACTGAGCAGTCACCTCTGATTTTTTTGGAGGAGGAGGCAGCCTTGGCTTCTGTTGTGGGGCTAATTTCATGCTCAGGAATCAGGCAGAAGTCCGGTTTGCTTGACTTTTTAAATAAATTAATATCCACTGAGTTGATAACTAGCACAATCAGAGATGGTTGGATTTTAAATTAGGATCTTTTAGTGATTTAATGTCTTATGGGACAGCTGTGATTTTGATGAAGTAAATAAGCCATTCTCCCGTGTCACCTATGACTGTAATAGAGGTGAATGTACACCTGGCCAATGACTGTAGGCCAAATTTGATTCTTATCAGTCTATGGACTCCTCACTCCACTCTTTTACAGCAATTCCATCTGCAGGAAAATTAATGGTGTAGACAGTCTCTTTATCACTCAGTCATTTCTTCCTTTCACTCTCTTTTCAATTCATTTCTCAAATTCAGTGTGTTGGTAGTGAAATTTCAATTTTTAAGCTTTACTATAAAAGATATTTGCAAAGGCAGTTTTGCAAGTATTATAATATATATTTAGTACATTTTAGAATTTACTATTACAACTGTCACAAAGCATAATAGTCACATTTTGATCCATATTTTTACAGAGTAAGGCTACTCTCTGTTCTCCTAGTTCTTAGCTTTTTGATTGTCACACTTCTGTCTTCTCCTTGGGCTCCACTATCTCCTTCTCATAGTCTGATCTGTACAGTGATATGAAGACTGATAATCACTAACTTCTTACCAGACAGATTCAGAAACAGATCACCAGCCCAGGTGGGATGCATGAGACAAGTGGGCCTGGTGCACTGGGAAGACCCAGAGGAATCGGGTGGAGAGGGAGGTGGGAGGGGGGATCGGGATGGGGAATACATGTAACTCCATGGCTGATTCATGTCAATGTATGACAAAACCCACTGAAATGTTGTGAAATGGTTGGCCACCAACTAATAAAAATAAATGAAAAAAAAATTAAAAAATAAACTAAAGAGTGGCTATGAGAAAGAAGAGATATAAGCATAGATGGACAACGCTGACTGTGTCAATAGTTATGGAAGGCGGGTGCTGGGTACATGGACATTTGTTAAACTATTCTTTATTCTTTTGTATACATGTATAACATTTCTCATCATTTAAAAAAAATGGGGAAAGCAAAAAAAAAAAACAAACAGAAGTTTTATTAAATAGATTATTCACACTTTAAAAAAAATAAAATTAAATGTTCAGAACATTGATATGTGAACGTACATTCAAGCATTATTTTGAAGTTAATTATTTTGAAGTTAATACATTATTTTGAAGTTAATATATTTGAAGTTAATGCAAAGGCAGATTTCTGAATCAGACTGGTTCAGATGCTTGTTAGAGATGTCTATAAGGGAAAAAGAGAGGTATGCATCCTTGCAAACTTAAAAAAGAAAAAAAAAATCTGATTATTAGACTTTTGATTGACAGCTGAGTGGGAGGGGGATTCATTTCCCAGAATTAATCTGAATACCATTAAGTTTATCTGATTGAACATTTTATCCGAAGTGCTAATTTCTTCCAAGAAGGGAGTGTGACTATTTCAGACAAAAACATGCAACAGATTTGGGACATCATTTTTCCTTCACATTCTGTTCTACATAGATACCCAAACACTGTATTTCCAAAATTTAATTCATTATTTCTTCCCATCTGCCACCTTCCATTGTATTCCCACATTTGACTGTAGCCCACCATTCACTTGGACATTCATGGTAGAGATTTGGGAGTCATTCCAGACTATTTTCTTCCTTCATTCTCCACATGCAAGCATCTCCATGTCTGTCCTTTTACCTCTCAATCTCTTTTAATAAATTCACTTTACTCCATTCTTGCTGCTGCTGCTCTAGACAAGCTCTCCTTTTCTATTTGCTAGAGGATCACTATAGCGTTGTATAAGATCAGCAGTAGTGCGCTCTTATTTACCCTCTATACTACAGCCTTGCATGTGGAAATCTGACACGTGTCCCTGCTACAGTCACTCAGAGGGTCTTCACAATCCACATCATGAAGCCCAACCTCCTCTATCTTGCCTCTTCAAGTTTCATATATTAAGGTCTCTTTCATTGGAAGGACTGATGCTGCCTGACTGAAGCTGAAGCTTCAAAAGTTTGGCCACCTGATGCGAAGAGCAGACTCATTAGAAAAGACCCTGATGCTGGGACAGATTGAAGGCAAAAGGAGAAGGGGGTGGCAGAGGGTGAGATGGTCAGATAATATCACCTGTTCAATGGGCATGAATCTGAGCAAATGCCGGGAGACGGTGGAGGACAGAGGATCCTGGAATGCTACAGTCCACGGAATCACAAAGACTCAGTTATGCCTTAACAATTGAACAACAAAGTAATATATTGGGTTTCTATTGGGTTGGCCAAAATGTTCATTCAGGTTTTTCTATAAGATGTTACAGAAAAACCTGAATGGATGTTTTGGCCGACCCAATATTTCTGCCTAACTAGGTACCACAAAGTTACTCATTCATGACAACTCCAACTTACCATCTCTGTGGGTCAGAGTTCAGGACTTGGGAGTCTCTCTGATCAGTTTACTTTGAGACCAAAATCAAGGCATTGGTTGGGTCATGTTTCAAACTCACAGTGTTGCTGATAGTATTCAGATTTCTGTGGTTGTAGGACTGAAGTCTTTGTTCTTTGCTGGCTGTTGGCCCACGGCTCCTCTCAGCAACTTCAGGTGCTCCACAGTTCTCCATCATGTGCCTTCTCTATTATTATTATTTCTACCTCTATTATTATCTCTATTATTTCTATCTCTATTATTTTGCTAATCTCTATGATCCAATCACTTACCACTTCTTATTGGTCTATCTTAATGTTATTATTATTTTTTGTCATAGTCACCTTTTCTCAGTCTTTATGCTCTAATATTGTTTTAAATGCCCTTCTAAGTAATTTAATTCACCAACTTTAACCTTAATTATATCACTTCATTACCTAGTTTTTGAGTACAAATAAAGTTTATATTGCCTAACCTGTTCTAACTACAGAGGTCCGGAGAGATAGAGAGATACAGAGATAAGTATATTTATTTAATTGAAACATTATAGAGTAACATGCAAAGAAATAAGTGTTCTATTATGGGACTGGTCATACTAATTGCATATTTGCAAAGGAAAATAATGTATCCCTTGAAATTATATGCTAGAAAATAATAATATTGTATAATAATCATGATGGAATAAGTTAAAATTGATCTAAAGAAATGATATATTTTGTTGCATCATTTATTTTCCTATCTAATCCTCCCTACCCTCTCACATACACACTGTGATCTTTGAGGAGAGGGCCTTTATTTTATTCATCTTTATGTTATTGGAAACTACCAGACTGTTGAAAGATTGTAAACAGTGAAAAATGTTTTGGCTGAAACTCAATGGGAGAAATGTAAAACATGAAAATACTTTTAGTAACACAAAGATACACATACTGCCATATATTAGTGTATAATCATAAATACTAAATATCTTACATGAATTTTAAAGCAAGACTAAAACTATCAATGGAATTATAAAAATCTACATTTTGAAATGGAAGTAATTCAACTGTTTCCCGTACTATGTCTTAGTACAAGCACTTTTCTCCTTTCAGAATACTTTTCAATCTGTGTGGTTATGATATTTTTCCAGTTTTATGAAAAGGGCCAAAATGATTGCTTTTTAAGTTTTTTGACCATTTCTCTTACTCATGATTTATACAGATTTTATAGAGCATAAATATGTTATGATAGACTTCTATACACATCTGCAGGTGAGAAATCCTTTGAAAGCCTGCAGCTCTAAAAGAAGTAGCTAGAGAAACAGTTCACTTAGTAAGAACAAATTACTGCAGTCCTGAAATTGTTTATTTTTTAGTTGTGGATTGTATCACTTGTATATATATTTTCTTTCTCCCAACTAAAGAAGTTATTTATTATTATTATTATTGCTGTGGGACCCATGGATTTATTTAAACCACTATCTTTTGACTTTAAGGTTAATCTCTTACTTAAATTATGTCAGCAGGACCTGCAGTAAGAACAGAAATAAAAAGTTATTATATGCAAATTTACTTATTTTTCCCAAGGTAAAGTGTGTGTAAGTGTGCAATTATATATGTGTGTGTATATTTGTATTTTCTAGATAATAGGAATTTTTATAATGTGAACAAATATGCATAGCATCTTGCTTTATTTTCAGATCAAAATAAAAACTACTAAACACAAACCATCATTTATCAATTTAGCAAATACTTGTCAAATGCCATATAGATCATATGGTACCAGACAGTAAGTTTAAAGTGGTAAGCCAAAAAGACAGATACTCTGTTCTCCAAGGCTTAATCTCGTGTGTGTGTGTGGTTTGGGATGCGGGGGAGAAAACATTCACCAAAAGCTATTTTACTCACTTAAGCCTAATTAAAGGGGAAAAAAAAAAAAAAAAACATTAAAATATGTCATAAGAGAACTGCTTAGGGTGAAGTGTGAAGTCTGAGGATGTGTCCCACATGGAACTTCCCTTGAATTCTCCCTATAGAGTTGGCTTATGCTGCTGTCCCACCTTCACCATATGCAATAATACTCATGAGGTATAGACAGGGTATTAAAAAAAGCAGAGACTTCAGTTTGCTGACAAAGGTCATATAGTCAGGGGTATATTTTTCCAGTAGTCATGCATGAATGTGAAAGTTGGATCATAAAGAAGGCTGAGCACCAAAGAATTGGCACTTTCAAACTGTGGTGCTGGAGAAAACTCTTGAGAGTCCCTTGGCATGCAAGGTCATACCAGTCCATCCTAAAGGAAATCAACCCTGAATATCATTGGAAGGACTGATGGTGAAGCGGTAGCTCCAATACTTTGACCACCTGATGCAAAGAGCCAACTCATTAGAGAAGACCCTGATGCTGGGAAAGATTGAGGGCGGGAGGAGAAGGGGCCAGAAGAGGATGAAATCGTTAGATAGCATCACCGACTCAATGGACATGAATTTGAGCAAACTCTGGGAGATAGTGGAGGACAGAGGAGCCTGACGTGCTGCAGTCCATGGGTTTGCAAAGGATCAGACACAATTTAATGACACAACAAAAGTTGCCAAGATCACACAAACATGTGTTGGGAGTTTTTATTGGCGCCTGTCATGTAGACATGATTGTTTGCTTGCTCACATGGTTCTCAATCTCCGTGTGTACTGATACTGCATGACCAAAAGCTTCTACCCTAAATCACATTGTGATTCTTTTGATTTTTTTTTAAATTTTAATTTATTTTTATTAGTTGGAGGCTAATTACTTTACAATATTGTAGTGGTTTTTGCAATACATTGACATCAATCAGCCATGGATTTACATGTGTTCCCCATCCCAATGCCCCTTCCCACTTCCCTCCGCATCCCATCCCTCTGGGTCTTCCCAGTGTACCAGCCCTGAGCACTTACTTGTCTCATGCATCCAACCTGGGATGGTGATCTGTTTCACCCTTGATAGTATACTTGTTTCAATTCTATTCTCTCAGAACATCCCACCCTCGCCTTCTCCCACAGAGTCCAAAAGTCTGTTCTGTACATCTGTGTCTCTTTTTCTGTTTTGCATATAGGGTTATCGTTACCATCTTTTTAAATTCCATATATATGCGTTAGTATACTGTATTGGTCTTTATCTTTCTGTCTTACTTCACTCTGTATAATGGGCTCCAGTTTCATCCATCTCATTAGAACTGATTCAAATGAATTATTTTTAATGGCTGAGTAATATTTTTAAAGTGACCTGTCTTCTCTCTGAATCACAATGTAAATATCTGGCTGACCCAAGGAAAGTAAAGATAACCTCCCAGGAACTAAGGGATCTAGACCTCTTTTGGGACAAGGTTAAATTCTTTACTAAACAAAGAGCTCTTAAAAGATATCCTTAGAAGTTGCTACACTGAATAGAGATTCAGCATCACAACTGTGGAAATTTGAAACTAAAAGGACCCCAATTCTCTATTAAACATAGAGAGTTGAAGTGACATGTTAGTGAAATGATTCTACAGTCAAGTGGGGTCCTTGGGCTAAAAAAAGTGGGGAGGGAAGAGAAGGAAATGAGGGAGAGTCCCTGTAAACACTAGTAGAAGTGATGCTGACCATTCCCACAGCCCTCTCCTTTCCTCTGGGAAAAATTTATCACTCTCTCATTCTGTACGGTAACTGTTAACCTCCTGGGTTGACCTTCTCCTACCAATGCCTTAAGGGCATTTTTGCTAGTGCAGTTCCTGGAGTGAACTGCATATTTATTAAATGAATGAATAAGTGACTGAGTAATCACTTTCCATTCATTATTATTTGATGTGGTAGTCAGGATAATGGCTCCACCCCAATTCCTTAATCCCCTAAATCTGGAAATACATACATGTGTGCTCAGTTGCTGAGTCATATCCGATGCTTTGTGATCCCGTGGACTGTAGCCTGCCCGGTTCCTCTGTCCATGGCATTTTCCAGGCAAGAATACTGGAGTGGGTTGCCTTTTCTTCTCCTGGGGGTCTTTCTGACCCAGAGATAGAACCAGCATCAAATGTCAAGAGGGATATTGCAGATGTGATCATTAAGGACCTTGTAATGAAGAGATTTTCCTGGATGATCTAAATGGACCCAATCTAATTACAAGTATCTTTATGTGAAAGGCAAGATGGTCAGATTCAGAGAACAAGATGTGACCACAGCATTAGAGGTAGGAGAGGGATTGACATTTGAAGATGCTTACATTCATGGATTTGAGGACAGAAAAAGGGGCCATGAAAAGGGATGGCCTTCTAGAAACTGGAATCGGCAAGGAATTTAAAATATTGTCCACAGTGAGCCCCCGGAAAGAACGCAACCATGCCAAACTATTTTAAACTTTTGACCTCCCGAATATTGTTTTAAGCCACTAGGTTTCTGGGAATTTGTTACAGAATTTTTATAGGAAACTAATACACTTGGGATCTGCTGTTGTCCTTTCAAATACCTTCAGCCTGAATGAAAGAACTATTATTTAAAATCTGATAAACCTTGAACTCTTTATCAGGCCACAGGCCTGAAAAGACAGTACTGGAAAAACGATATATGATATTACTTATATGTGGAATCTGAAACAAATAATACTAGTGAACTTGTGTACAAAACAGAAATAAGACCCACAGACATAGAAACCAAACTTACAGTTACCAAAGGAAAAAGATGGCGGTGGAGGATAAATTAAAAATTTCAGATTAACATATACACACTACTACTATATAAAGTAAATAACCAACAGGGACCTCAACTATGCTCAATATTTTATCATAACCTATAAGGGAAAAGAATCTGAAAAAGAATAGATATATATCTATACATATCTCTGTCTCTCTATCTGTATCACTTTGCTCTACACTTGAAACTAACACAACATTGTAAATCAGCTATACTTCAATTAAAAACAAAGATACTAGATTTTCTCTTTTATTAAAGCCAAATTACAGAAGAGGATGTATAGGTATTCAGAATTCATTCATTTAAGAAATAGTTATATACTGGCCCTCCCAAGTTCCAGGAAC
This sequence comes from Cervus canadensis, assembly GCF_019320065.1. NCBI lineage: Eukaryota > Metazoa > Chordata > Mammalia > Artiodactyla > Cervidae > Cervus > Cervus canadensis. Next base: position 63,054,145 of record NC_057398.1, on the reverse strand, counting down.
TTTTCTTCTCAAACATAAATTAACTCTGCTAAACCTTAATTCTAAAGATAGAATTGAACAAAAAAATCCTGGTGTGTGTCCCTCACGAAGGATACATCATTTCAGTTAACATTTCAAGTGGTTCAGCAAAATAGTAGAAAAGTTTTTTGTTTTTGGAAATAAAAGCTTTCTTAGCCTCCTCACTGTGACATTTTGGGCTGAATAATTCTGTGTTGTGAGGCTGACTGTGCATTTGAGGATGAGTAGCAGCATCTCTGGTCTCTACCCATGGAAGCCAGGGACACCTCCTTCCAGTTGTAATAATCAAATATTAATGTTATTAAAGGTCCTCTATAGAAGTGAGGCAGGCTCAGTAGGTCAGCATCTGTATGTTAAAAAATCTGGATTTGGTTTGAAGGCAGTGAGGAGCCATTGAAGGAAGGAGTGATGTGGGTAGATTTGTGTTCTAGAAGACACAGCTAAGAGCGATAAGGTACACTCATAAGTACATAGAAGACAAGATTGTTTAGAGGATATTCAGGTTGAGAGATTCGACCACATGAAGCTAAGGTACTATCAATGGTGTTGGAGAAATGGGAACAAATTTGAGAGACATCATATGGGATGGAATAAAGAGATTATGGGAACAAATTAGACATGATGGGGCACTGAAAAAGTTGAAGTTTCTGAATAGCATGATTAAGTGTTTGGTAGCTTGGAATTCATTTTATTTCTAAAGAGAGGAAAATGAATTATATGCAGCCAAACACATGCATATAAGTACATAAGCATCAAACAAGGAGAATAGAACATTTCCGACACCAAATTTCCTTTGCATTATTTTCATAATATTCATGTTCAGTTATAGCTGCTTAAAACCAGAGTTTAATCTTGGATAAGTCTCTGTGATCATTCTTCATACCAGAAATAGTCAAGTTTTAATCAAACCAAATTGTATCATTTAATGTGAAGTGATGGTGCTGTCCCACATCCAGCATCATCTCACTTTCAAAAACTGTAGTTTTACTTAGTCTCTAATTAGCCGGCATTGGTGATGAAGTTTTGGCTTACCGTGTTATCATGGCCATGTTTTACATTGTGCCAAAGAATATTAAAATACAGTCACCTTTTGCCTCTTCACTTTGTGAATTTTGTATTACTAATTAGAGACAATTTCCATTCTTATATTTCTCTATTTCTTTCCTAGCCTTATAAGCAATGAACCTTATTAAAAAAGTCCAGCAATATGTAAAATGTGGAATAAATCGTAAACAAAGCATGTTCTCTGGTGAGAGCATGCATATGTCATTTCAGTTAAAAGGTTTAGTAAATGAAGGGTTTTTTTTTGTTTGTTTGTTTTTTGTTTTTTTAATGCATCTTTCTTGAGTAACAACCATCCATGTGTCTGCTTTAAGTCCTGGATGTCCCAGAAAATGTTCTATATGCAGAGTTCTAGCATTCCTAGTTTCAAATTGCAATAGAAAGACAGAGAAGGAAAGATATTAGAATATCTGTTACAAGTGTAATTACCCTTGAGAGAATGCCATGGGGATATTTATATCTTAGCGTGAACATAATGAAGGACTGGGTTTTGTTGCTGGATGGTACAGAAAGATTTTTGAAATAAATAAAATAAAAGGGTGGTGTGTTAAGTGGGGCAAAGAGTATAAATTAGGTTAAGAAGCTTTGAGACATTGCATAGAAATATATTTTGAGATTAAGAAAATGTCTGGACTATCTTTCCATTTAATAGTAAAAGGGCAGATTTAGGGGATTTTGTAAAAAGTAAAAGTATATATATATATATATATATATATGTATATATATAAGCTTATATATATATATTTATTAATATATATTAATACTATATATAACCATTGAAATTAACCATTTCCAGTGTATGTAATACCCAGATCAATCACTATTTTCTCAGAAAGTACAGTGTGGATAGTTTACAAGACAATATTTTTTGAGACACTATCCTTTTCATTGGGCTTCCCTGGTGGTTCAGCAGTAAGGAATCTGCCTGTCAATACAGGAGACAGGGATTTGATACCTGGGGCCAGAAGATCCCTTGGAGAAGAAAATGGTAACCCACTCCAGGATTCTTGCCTGGGAAATCCCACGGACAGAGGAGCCTGGCGGGCTTCAGTCCATGGGGTCACTAAGAGTCAGACATGACTGAACAACTGAAAAACAAATACCTCCTACTGTGGGATATTTAACATCCATAAACCTCTAGTATCCACTTTTTCTTCCAAATCTGACACTCAGAAAACATGCTTCCACAAATTCTGAAGCTTCTCCTGGTAGACTAGAATCATCCAGAATAAAGTTTATTGAATCCTGAGAATGGTGTTTAAATATATTTTTGAAGGTCTAAATCAAATTTTCTTTAGCCAAAATGATATGTGAACCATATTATGTCAATGCTTTGATCGTCTGAATTTTTTTGTTTTCTGAAAGGGACACCTTTGTTCTACATACATATTGGTTTTCAATTTTTTCAGTTAGTCTGATAAATCGTCCCTGAAATTTGGATCGAGGTACAATGATTTTCATTATAGACCATATATTCTTGATTGATTGCAAAGAAGTAAAGATCTATATTTAACATATAAAAAGAAAGGAATTTTCTTATGAAAAATGTATAATGTTCAAAAACTTTTATATCAAGATGATTCAGAGTAGAATCAAATTACTCTCTAGAGAAGTTTCAATTGCATTAACATATTAAATATAATTTTGATTTTTTGCCAAATAATACACTTACACTGATATGTTCATCTGAGAAATGGTGAAAGTTAGAACAGTGCAGTAAGTGCACATCTGAAAGAATATTTTTTCCAAGTTTTCATTCCAATCCCAAAGAAAGGCAATGCCAAAGAATGTTGAAACTACCATACAATTGTACTCATCTCAAATGCTAGCAAAGTAATGCTCAAAATTCTTCAAACCAGGCTTCAACAGTACGTGACCCAAGAAATTCCAGATGTTCAAGCTGGATTTAGAAAAGGCAGAGGAACCAGAGATCAAATTATCAACATCTGTTGAATCATAGAAAAAGCAAGAGAGTTCCAGAAGAGCATCTACTTCTGCATTATTGAATATGCCAAAGCCTTTGACTGTGTGGATCACAACAAACTGTGGAAATTTCTTAAAGAGATGGGAATACCAGACCACCTGACCTGCCTCCTGAGAAATCTGTATGCAGGTCAGGAAGCAACAGTTAGAACTGGACATGGAACAACAGACTGGTTCCAAATAGGAAAAGGAGTACATCAAGGCTGTATATTGTCACCCTGCTTATTTAACCTCTATGCAGAGTACATCATAAGAAATGCCAGAATGGATGAAACACAAGCTGGAATCAAGATTGTCAGGAATAATATCAATAACCTAAGATACACAGATGATACCACCCTTATAGCAGAATGCGAAGAAGAACTAAAGAGCCTCTTGATGAAGGTGAAAGATGTTTTTCTCCTCTTTCACCTTCATCAAGTCAGGCTTCAACAGTATGTGAACCAAGTATGTGACGCTTGGCTTGATGAAGGTGAAAGAAGAGAGTGAAAAAGTTGGCTTAAACTCAACATTCAAAAAACGAAGATCACGGCATCCAATCCCATCACTTTATGGCAAGTAGATGGGGAAACAATGGAAACAGTAAGAGACTTTATTTTCTTGAGCTCCAAAATCACTGCAGATGGTGACTGTAGTCATGAAATTAAAAGATGCTTGCTCATTGGAAGAATGAACTAAACAGCATATTAAAAAACAGAGACATTACTTTGCTGGCAAAGGTCTGTCTAGTCAAAGCTATTGTTTTCCCAGTAGTCATGTATGGATGTGAGAGTTGGACCATAAAGAAAGCTGAGCACCAAAGAATTGATGCTTTGAACTGTGGTGTTGGAAAAGACTCTTGAGAATCCCTTGGATTGAAAGGAGATCCAACCAGTCAGTCCTAAAGGAATCAGTCCTGAATATTCATTGGAGGGACAGATGCTGAAGCTGAAACTCCAATACTTTGGCTACCTGATGAGAAGAACTAACTCATTCGGAAAAGACCTGAAACTGGGAAAGACTGAAGGCAGGAGGAGAAGGGGATGACAGAGAATGATAAGGTTAGATAGCATCACTGACTCGATGGACATGAGTTTGAACCAGTGCCAGGAGTTGGTGATGGACAGTGAAGCCTGTTGTGCTTCAGTCCATGGGGTCACGAAGAATTGGACATGAGTGAGCAACTGACCTGACTGAATCCATAAGAAACTCCTGATTCATCTTCAAACTCCTCAAGCTACATGAATCTATGATAGCCTACAATTAGCTAGAAATTAATAGAAAACATTTCTGTGACATTTTTTGAAAACAAACTTAGGTTAAAAAGCCTGAAATGATTGTATTATTTTCAACAAGACACGGGGCATATTTTTTTTCAAATTGCATATTTTTACAGACAGTGGCATATCTTACAAGTGTTCAATATGTGTCAGAAAGATATTTTACATTATAAATCTACTCCTTTTCTAAATACCACTTTGTCAGTATTTCTTTTTTATGAATCTATGAATATTCATAAACTCTTGATAATATCAATTTGTAAGCTAAAATATTATAGAAATGTTAAGTATTTATGAATCTTAAGCAAAATGTTAATAACTATCATAATGGTTTGTCATATATTTGCAGTATTTCCAGGGTAAATTGCTTTGCCTTTTGTGTCCAGTCTCTTGGACTGAAAATCTGTAATATGATGAGAAATAGAAATTTAAAACACTTTCTTTCTCACCTCTCTCTCTGTTTCTCTCTCTTCCAAATAAGAAAAAAGTTTTATTCTTTATGTAGCATGAGTTGTCTGCTCTGGAGCTATAGTGCAAACCAAAATATTAAAAAAAAAAAAAAAAGCTATGCTCATGTGTCCCACTCATTGTAACCTCATAGACTGTAACACGCTTGTCCACCCCTGTCCTTCACTGTCTCTGAGAGCTTCCTCAAACTCATGTCCATTGAGTCAGTGATGCCATCCAACCATCTCATCCTCAGTCACCCCCTTCTCCTTCTGCCATCAATCTCTCCCAGTATCAGTATCTTTTCCAGTGAGTCATCTCTTCACATCAGGTGGCCAAAGTATTGGAGCTTCATCTTCAGCATCAGTCCTTCCAATGCATATTCAGGGTTGATTTCCTTTAGGATTGACTTGTTTGATCTACTTGCTGTCCAAGGAACTCTCAAGAGCCTTCTCCAGCTCAAATTTGAAAGCTTCAGCTCTTCAGAACCATGCTGTTATTTATTCTAATGATGATGAACTTAGTAAGAAATAGAATTAGTCCATGGGCCTGTAGCCTCTGTATCTTCTTAATGACACCATTAGGAATTACATTCTCAACCAGGGAAGAAATAGATTGCTATCTTTAAGTCTAACCCTTCCTCTCTCTCTAACTCTCCTTCTCTCCTGTGGGTTTCACATTCCTAGTGTTTCCCCTTCCTCACTTCTGAGCCGACCCACGTCCTACTCTTATCCCATCTGCAATCTGTGCTAATTATTCTATAATTAAGAAATTAAAAACGTATGAAATGAAGTGACTCATGAGATGAATAAGGGAAACTCCTATTTGGTTTACTTTTGAAAATTGGAGAAATTTAATCCAGCTCAAAATCTAGGCTAATATTGCTATCATTTTGTGGAATGAGTTATCCTTCAGCTACCAAGCCTGTCTCTTAGTAGGTAGCTTAAAGTGGTAAATTTATAATTAATCTTGCACTGGACTATTAGCATTTTACTTGGAAAATTGTACATACGTAAGCTCAGCTATTACATTTTATGGACTGAATCTGTAAATTCCTCATTATTTGTTCCATGTTCCTTACCATGTAATGAAGTGAAGTGAAAGTTGCTCAGTTGTGTCTGACTCTTTGTGACCCTCTGGACTATACAGTCCAAAGAATTCTCCAGGCCAGAATACTGGAGTGGGTAGCCTTTCCCTTCTCCAGGGGATCTTCTCAACCCAGGGATCGTACCCAGTCTCCCACATTGTGAGCAGATTCTCACCAGTTGAGCCACAAGGGAACCCCTACCATATAATAGTAATTAACAAATAAATGCTAATATAATGTCATATTTCCTGAAAGCAGTGTCCAGGACTCCTCATGCAACATTCTGGAAGTGTCAGGAGAATTTTGGATATACAGTCATTGACACAGAGAGCCTGGAATTAAGGACTAGAGAGGTTTTTGCTTATCTCGTGTTAAAGATTCTGATCACAGAGCTTAATTTTTTGAAGATGACTGGCTTTCCCTCTAGTTTTTCTAGTTCCAAGGAGGACGTTTGAGAAGGATCAAATAGTATTTACTGCATGAAGTCACATAGAGAGAGCAATCTTCTCAATTTACAGAGCTGGAAGCATGTGACCTAAACATTTATAAGGTCTTGAGTTCAAAAAGAACTAAGGCAGTAATGTCGCAATTCAAAGGAAAAAGCCTGAATTTTCTTCCATTTCCTAAATTCTGGGTCTAACAAGGGGCCATTTCCTTCCTCTGTGAGTTTAGTCTTTTCTGAATGGCTCCTTGTCCTTTCTTTGCCTATTGTGATTTACAGTAAGCTTGTCTTCCCTATTTGAATTTTATTGTAAGTTGTGTAAAAAGCAGAGTGGCAGTGGTAATACCCTGGATGTGCTCCCTAGGTTAAATTTCCAATTTGGTCCACTTCATTTTTTTATTAAATTATTATTGTTTCATCTCATCTTCCTTCTTGTGGTTGCATTGCTAGCTTCCATAAAAAATCTTCAATTCATGACCGCATTCTTCGCTTTGTTTGTGATCTAGCTACTTGTCCATATAGTGTAAACAGTAAAGGAACATTTTTCATCAGAAATGTAGTTTTGGAATTGTAACTGAGAAACTCTAAGCAAAAGAAAAGAAATGAAGCAAGCTCTATTTCAGGCATTTGGTGGTCATCTTACGGGTTGTAAACAGAACCTTTTATGATCCTAAGGTCACTAGGGAGAAACAAGAAAAATCATTCTGGCATTGTCAAGTAGAATGAGAAATTCACCCTTCTTTATAGCAGTTTCTGGAAATTGCTAGTTTAGGGAAAAGTAAGCATTTGGCAGTTATTTTTCAGCACATATATACTCAGTGCCTATTGTACGCCAAAACGTGGTAACTTGAAAGGAAAGAGGGACAGGCGTGATTCTTTCTTTCCTGAAATCCATGGTCTAGTAGGAGATGCAAGCATGAATATGTTTTATTCTTATCATTAATGGTAAATTATCAACCAGTCTTATCTGGAGACATTTTCTGTATTCTGTCTTCTAAAAACTATTTTGTTCACTCTGATTTGTTCCCTCATTATTGTTAGGGGTTGATTTTAAGGTTAGACACACACATACACACATGCACACACATATGCATGCACACAAACACCTTAAAATTCAGCACAGGCTGAAATTGACTAAATGGAAAGTGCTGCTTCTTTTTGCTAATTGCATTTTAACAGAGATATTTGCTAATGCAGTGAAGAAGATGCTGCTTTAATGTTGTTCTATCTGCAGTCTCCTGTGCTATTCAAAGCACTGAAATTAAACCTGGACTTCATTAGAAGTTTTTCAAGAAGCTGGAAGAATTTCTAGCTAATATATGAATTAAGAAAACTCATACAAATTGGAAAATTTTTTTTCTCTATTTTGGGAAAGCTATTGTGCTATATAGCATTTCATATTTTTTGAAAATATAGCATTTATTCCAGCCCCCTCAGAATGATGGTGTAGATGCCTTCAGTGTTGGCCTCCATTTCTGCTACATGCCGTCTCTTCATCCTTGTTTGCATATTTTCCCTTCCCACACTTGTGTGGCCTGGGAAAACTGATCATTTTCATATGTGTTGTATACCCATATGGATATTCCATCTTTATGTTTAAATAAGTGAACAAATGGAAGTACTGAGCACATAAGAAGGGAAAGAAAGTGAAAGTGAAGTCGTTCAGTCCTGTCCGACTCTTTGCAACCCCCTGGACTCTAGACTGCCAGGCTCCTCCTTCCATGGGATTTTCCAGGAAAGAATACTGGAGTGGGTGGCCATTTCTTTCTCCAGGGGATCTTCCCAACCAGAGTCTCCCACATTGCTAGCAGATGCTTTTACTGTCTGGGTCACCATGCAGTACATATGAAGGGAAAGAACTATAGCATAACAACTAAAGATGGAATCAGGCAACCAGATTCAAGATCCTGAACAAGTTGCTTACTACCTCAAAGCCTCATCTCCTCAGATATAAGATTCTGACTTTCATGATGGGTGTGAGAATTAAAAACTGCAGCGTCTGTAAAGCTTTGACACATAGCAAGTCCACAAAGGATTATTACGTTGATAAATTTTACTGCCTTTCTGTGTGTGTGTGTGTGTGTGTGTGTGTGTGTGTGTGTAGGGGGGATTGATGATTTGCATACAATAAGTGTTTTCCTGCCTTCCATATGCTATTTTTATTCTTGATTAATTGTAAAAATCCTTTGATAAATCTGTTATCTGTTTTTCAAAATTTTATTGGAGTATAATTTCTTTGCAAAGAGTCTTCCAAGGTGGCTCTAGTGGTAAAGAATCTGCCTGCCAGTGCTGGAGATGCGGGTTCAATGCCTGGGTCAGGAAGACCCCCTGGAGAAGGAAATGGCAACCCACTCCAGCATTCTTGCTTGGAGAATCCCATGGACCAGGCAGTCTGGTAGGGTGCAGTCCACGGGGGTTGCAAAAGAGTCAGACATGACTAGCGACTAAACCAAGAACAAAATCACTTAGGTCACTGTCTAGCACTGTGTAGAGTTCCCTGTGCTATACCATAGGTTCTCATTATTATCTATTTTATACACAGTATCAGTAGGATATATGTGTCAATCCCAGCCACCTAAAAGCCCTCTATGTGCCTGTTACTGAGAATACAGCAATAAAAATATAAGACGGTTTCTATCCCAGGCTATTTACATTCTTCTGGGGAAGATATTCAAGTTAATAATACTGTGTGATAAAAGTTGTAAGTGCTAAGGCAGTTTGCACAAAGTTTGAGGCTAACCAAGGAACAATAATAACCTTGTCTTTGGCATTTCAGAGATTGCTGCTAGGGAGAGGAAACTCTAAACTGAATTCTCAACAATGAAGATAAGTTTGTCAGGAAGAACAAAGAAAAAAAAATTAATAGGGGCCTTCTAGGGAGAAGAAGCAACCTACAAAAATGTCCAGATTAAGAGAGATTGGCTAAGATTTTCAGCTTCAAACCTATCATTTGTTTTAGATAAAAAATGGCAGGTAATTTGTGTTCTTTGCTATTAAGTATGAGAACATCTGTGACCTAAGATTTTCAAACAGTGAAAGGTTATTTGGGGATCATAGATAATAGTACAGAGATATCAAAGATGTAAAGAAATACCTTATTATGTAAAGGGAAAAAATGTTTCATGATTTGTTAATCAACATCTTAGAGGCCTATATCAGATTAGCATTCTACAGTCATTGCTTCGAGGTGCCCCCTAGTATTTTTTATAGCTGTTAATTTTACATGTGGGTAAATAGGCAAATTTTTCTCATTATATATTTTGGCCGTATATATTTGGCAGTATTCCTACCTCAGTTGAAATACTACTTTTGCAGTGTGTTTTTCTTATTTTTTCCTCCCTAGGATAGCCGCTAGAGTGGCCTGTACAAAAATTTTCTATTAATCATTTAGTACAATGATGGTTATTCTAACCAACACGTGAATAACTAGTCTTAATTTTGAAAGTATGTTAAAGCTGCTAGAAAGGCCACATTTTCTTTTTTTTTTCATTTATTTTTATTAGTAAACATTTTCTTTACTATTTAATGGTTTTAAAGTCTAATACGCTGCAATATTATCATTTTCTATTTTATCTATTCTTTATTTTATGTAGGTCATGGTTATTGTTGTTGTTTGTTATTCAGTCGCTAAGTTATGTCTAACATTGCGATCCCATGAACTGCAGCACACCACTATAGTGTACATAAATATAGACATTCTCAAATAACCTGGATATTTCTGCTCTTATTGATGTTGATCATTTCTGGAATTGCATATATTTCCATATTTAGGATTAATTTTAGAACTGAAAGCTACTTGGAAGTGATTTCCAATGAATCAGAGGAAAAAAAAGTGTTACTTCATTTAAATTAATAGATTACCCTTTCATTTTTTTGCTGCTTTGAAGGGACAGATGAGAAATTGTTCCATATATTTTAAAGATTATTGTTTTTCTAAGGGTAAATGGATAGTCTGTGCTTGAATTAGTAACTTAATTCATTCCATGACAGTTTTTCCAAGTTATGTTGCCTTCTTTTATCTATAATCTTCTGAAATTGAAAAATTTGCATAATTTTTCATGTTTTCCAATTCTAAATTAACACTTTCTGCTTTAATATCTATGCAATATAAATGAAGAAAACTATGTATAAATAACTCAACTCAACTAATAATATTGAATCGCCAACTAAAAATGGATTAAAAGACTGAAAATGAAGGAAGGAGGAAGAAATAATTTAAAATTTCCTAAGTACATCATCCTGACTCCAATTTTTTATTTTACTTCCATTCTGGGCTATACACTATTGCTTTGTTTCATAGGTAAATTGGTATTTTGAATTTTTTAAATATAAGTAATCTGAACTTAGAATGCTTGAATTCCTTCTCCAGAGAGGATCTAAGTGTCTGTTTCTGGAATGACTGACACAATTGGTCAGTGAGTGATGGAGAGACAAGAAACTTACTGAGGGCCCTTCCCGATCTGTGAGTCCAAATGTTTATCATTTTCAAAGTGATTATGACATTGGATATTCATAAAAAGGAACAAAGATCATGACTAAAATACTTTGTGGGTTAATGGACTTTATAAAATGATCTGAAACTCATACCATGATTTATAGAGTCATTAATCATTTGTGACAATTTTTATGACCATGTGTGTAATGTATATTCAATACAATTATATTAAAGTCAATTATATAACTCATATGGTGTTCTCTGCTTCTACTTCAAATGAGTGTTCTTTATCACCCTGTCATTACAGTTTCTTCTGAATTTCTACTCCCATAAGGTCACTGATGGCATATAGGTTAAAATAATGCTAAATTGTTCAAATATTTGAACTTTATCCTATGACTAGCAATAATTTATCACAGTGCCTATTACCATCATTATTGAGCTAGGTTATTTATTATGCTAAACTTTTCAACTACTTCATAGCTAAGAGATTCATACATGATTGATCATCAGTGAACATTTGATTTTTATACACATTCTTTCTTTTGTGGTCCAATTCTCATTAAATTTTTTAAGATGAATGGGAGAGGAAATTGAGATTACCAGAAAAAGTGTTCTCTAAGAATGTCATGATAATTGAATTTGTTTTTTTATGATTTTATTTTTTTATAGAGGGTTTAGACTTACAACAAAATTGAGAGGGAGACAAAGAGGTTTTCCATAAACCATCTGCCCCCATATATGTACTCAGTTCAGTTCAGCTCAGTTGCTCAGCCGTGTCCGACTCTTTGCAACTGCATCAATCGCAGCACACCAGGCCTCCCTGTCCATCACCAACTCCCGGAGTTTACCCAAACTCATGTCCATCGAGTTGGTGATGCTATCCAGCCATCTCATCCTCTGTCATCCCCTTCTCCTCCTTCCCCCAATCCCTCCCAGCATCAGGGTCTTTTCCAATGAGTCAACTATACCCTTCCCATTATTAACATCACTCACCAGAATGGTCATTTGTTCCAAGGGTGAATCTACATTGATATATCATAATCTGCCAATGTTCATTTATATATATGATATATCACTAAGTTCATTTATATATATGACATATCACAATCTCCCAATTGTGAATAGGGCTCACAATTGGTATAGTCGATTCTCTGGGTTTGGATAAATATATAATGATATATATCCATCATTATAGTATCAAACAAAATACTTTTACCCTCCTAAAATTTTCTGTGTTCTGCTTGTTTTTGTCTCTTTCCAATCCCACTCCCATTACTAGTAAATTTGATCTTTGTATTGTCTCCATAGTTTTGCTTTTTCCAGAATGTCATATAGTTGGAATCATACATTATGTAGTCTTTACAGTTTTGCTTCTTTCACTCAGTAATATGTGTTATGTTCCCCATGTCTTTTCATGGCTTGATAGCACATTTCTTTTTAGCACTGAATGCCATTCCATTATCTGATTGTACCACTGTTTATTTATCCCATTCATCTACTAAAGGATATCTTGGTTGCCTCCAAGTTTTGAAAATTATGAACAAAGCTGGTATAAATGTCTGTGTGCAGGTTTTTGTGTACATATTTTGTCATCTCCTTTGGGGAAATAGCAAGGAGCATGATTACTCAATTTTATTTTGACAGACTTTATTTTCTTGGGCTCCAAAATCACTGCAGATGGTGACTGCAGCCATGAAACTAAAGCACACTTGCTCCTTGGAAGAAAAGCTATGACAAACCTAGACAGCATATTAAAAAGCATAGACATTACATTGCAAACAAATGTCCATCTAGTCAAAGATATGGTTTTTCCAGTGGTCATGTATGGATGTGAGAGTTGGACCATAAAGAAAGCTGAGTGCCAATGAATTGATGCTTTTGCACTCTGGTGTTGGAGAAGACTCTTGAGAACCCCTTGGACTGCAAGGAGATCCAACCAGTCCATCCTAAAGAAGATCTGTCCTGGGTGTTCATTGGAAGGACTGATGCTGAAGCTGAAACTCTAACACTTTGGCCACCTGATGTGAAGAACTGACTTGTTAGAAAAGACCGTGATGCTGGGAAACATTGAAGGTGGGAGGAAAAGGGGATGACAGAGTTTGAGATGGTTGGATGGCATCACCGACTCAATGGACATGAGCAGGCTCTGGGAGATGGTGGACAGGGAGGCCTGGCGTGCTACAGTCTATGGGTCGCAAAGAGTCGGACAGGACTGAATGACTGAACAAAAACAACAATAATATTTTTTTTTTTACAAATGAGTGAAAAAAAAACTACTGAGTACAAACCATGAACTGAAGATCGCTGTTGTCTTAGTCTGTTCAATCTGCTGTAAAGAAATACTACAGACTGAAGGGCTATAAAGCAAGAGATATTTATTTCTAACCATTCTCGAGGCTAGAAATCAGATCAGGCTCTCAGCCTGCTGCGTGAGGGCCCTCTTCCAGGTTTTAGACTTCTCCTGTCTCTGACATTGCAGAAGGGGACTCTTTTAAAAGGACATTGGTCTCATTCAATAAGACATCATGACCTGATCATCACCTAGTATCATCACCCTGGACATTTGGTTTCAACATGTAAATTTTGTGGGAGACACAAATATTCAGACCATAGCAGCATTAGACAAAGAAATCTTTGCTATTTATATTTGTGCTAAAAGATTCTGAGATGGTACTGTTAGAGGTCAGTTTGGCAATAGTAATTTATGTGTTCCCTTTTTAATGTCAAGCTGCCTGGATAATAGTCAGGTTTAATAACTTATATGTGGTCTCCAAGTATTTGTGTGTCTTCTCTGTTTACTTGGTTTGCTTATCTCAGTTTTCTCAACTAAAATAGGGAATATTAAGGTGACAAATTTATAGGAGAAATAAATTAATGCACATAAAACAATTGGCATAATGCCTAACAGAGAGTTTTCAAATAAAATAGTCTCCAGTTATGTTTTCAAAAAGAATTTTCTCCTTATTCAATAATACCTAAAGGGTCTTCACAGTTGAGATGGAAGTGTACCACATTTGACTTCACCATGAGCTTTACCCAATATTTGGTGATCTCTTTCCACTGATGTTTATTTTGAATGTATTTGTTTATGAGAATGAGGTCTACTCATTACATGGTATACCATGCTGTAGTACTCTTTGTCCTCATGCTGTGATTGCATTATTACGGTAAAATCCTTAGGAAGATAATCCTATATGCAGTATGGATTTATGAGCAAGTCTAGGTGAAAAACTTTTGTCTGTGGATGTTTATAAAGAAAAATCTGCTCTCCAGTACTGTATCTGAGAATTATTCTTCCCATTTCATTTTTTAGTGGAATTAATGGCATCATCGACTCAATGGACATGAGTTTGAACAAACTCCAAGAGATAGTGAAGAACAGGGAAGCTTGGTGTGTTGCAGTCCATGGGGTCGCAGAGTCAGACGAGACTGAACAACAGCAAAGAGATTTTGCACCAATCAAATAAAACATATATTAGGAAGGATTCATTATCGCTTCTACTAAATTTTTAGTTTGTGTGTAAGCTGTCTGCAGTCCAAGGGACTCTCAAGAGTGTTCTCCAACAACACAGTTCAAAAGCATCAATTCTTCAGCTCTCAGCTTTCTTCATAGTCCAACTCTCACATCCATACATGAATACTGGAAAAACCAAAGCTTTGACTAGATGGACTTTGTTGACAAAGTAATGTCTCTGCTTTTTAATATGCTTTCTAGGTTGGTCATAACTTTTCTTCGAAGGAACAAGCGTCTTTTAATTTCATGGCTGCAATCACCATCTGCAGCCCAAAAAAATCTGGAGCCCAAAAAAATAAAGTCTGTCACTGTTTCCCCATCTACTTGCCATGAAGTGATGGGACCAAATGCCAGGAACTTAGGTTTCCAAATGTTGAATTTTAAGCCAACGTTTTCACTCTCCTCTTTCACTTTCATCAAGAGGCTCTTTAGTTCTTCTTCACTTTCTGCCATAAGGGTGGTGTCATCTGCATATCTGAGGTTATTGATATTTCTCCTGGCAATCCTGATTCCAGCTTGTGCTTCCTCCACCCCAGCGTTTCTCGTGATGTACTCTGCATAGAAGTTAAATAAGCAGGGTGACAATATACAGCCTTGACGTACTCCTTTCCCAATTTGGAACCAGTCTGTTGTTCCACGTCCAGTTCTAACTGTTGCTTCCTGACCTGCATACAGGTTTCTCAAGAGCAGGTCAGGTGGTCTGGTATTCCCATCTCTTTAAGAATTTTCCAGAGTTTGTTGTGCTCCACACAGTCAAAGACTTTGGCATAGTCAGTAAAGCTGAAGTAGATGTTTTTCTGGAACTTTCTTGCTTTTTTTGATGATCCAACGGATGTTGGCAATTTGATCTCTCTTTCCTTTGCCTTTTCTAAATCCAGCTTAAACATCTACAAGTTGACAGTTAATGTATTGTTGAAGATCTGGTTTGGAGAATTTTGAGCATTAATTGGCTAGCATGTGAGATGAGTGCAATTGTGCGGTAGTTTGAGCATTCTTTGGCATTGCCTTTCCTTGGGATTGGAATGAAAACTGACCTTCTCCAGTCCTGTGGCCACTGCTGAGTTTTCCAAATTTGCTGGTATATTGAGTGCAGCACTTTCACAGCATCATCTTTCAGGCTTTGAAATAGCTCAACTGGAATTTCATCACCTCCACTAGTTTTGTTCATAGTGATGCTTCCTAAGGCCCACTTTCACTTCACATTCTAGGGTGTCTGTCTCTAGTTGAGTGATCACACCATCGTGATTATCTGGATCATGATCTTTTTTGTACAGTTCTTCTGTGTACTCTTGCCCCCTCTTAATGTCGTGGACCTTCTCTTAGGTCCATACAGTTTCTGTCCTTTATTGTGTCCAACCTGGCATGAAATGTTCCCTTGGTATCTGTAGTTTTTTTGAAGAGATCTCTAGTCTTTTCTATTATACTGTTTTCCCCTATTTCTTTGCATTGATCACTGAGGAAGGCTTTCTTATCTCTCCTTGCTGTTCTTTGGAATTCTGCATTCAAATGGGTATATGTTTCCTTTTCTCCTTTGCCTTTCACTTCCCTTCTTTTCACAGCTATTTGTAAGGCCTCCTCAGACAGCCATTTTGCTTTTTTGCATTTCTTTTTCTTGGGGATGGTCTTGATCCCTGTCTCCTGTACAATGTCATGAACCTCTGTCCATAGTTCATCAGGCACTCTGTCTATCAGATCTAACCCCTTAAATCTATTTCCCACTTCCACTGTATAGTCATAAGGGATTTGATATAGGTCATACCTGAATGGTCTAGTGGTTTTCCCCACTTTTTCTTCAATTTAAGTCTGTATTTGGCAATAAGGAGTTCATGGTCTGTGCCACAGTCAGCTCCTGGTCTTGTTTTTGCTGACTCTTTAGAACTTCTCTATCTTTGGCTGCAAAGAATATAATCAATCTGATTTTGGTATTCTGCCTCTGAATCAGAACAAAGTGTACTAAGCCTTCTCTAGCTTTAGGACGTGAGCGCAGGGTTAAGTATCTGGCACTACCAGGAGCATCATCCATTGCATCCCACATTAGTGTTTTTGAGAGGGCTCAAAAGAGTTGGTTATCTCATGTACAAGGAGGGTTCCATTCTAATTGTCATGTGTGAAAAAGGGAATAAGAATTTCAATGATGGTATCCAGTCTGAATGCTAAATCTCAACTTTCTATTTTTGGAACATGACTGTCATGACTTAGTCTTGATTGACCAATCTATTAGAAAGTTTAGCCTAAGTTGTTCAGACTTCAAAACTCTTAGGCTATTTCCCATTAAGTTCTAGGGATGAGTAATAAGTCCATGGAGAGGATAACCCAGTCCACATAAAGGCAGAGTAAAGATCTGTGTTTTGAGTGAAGACAAAAAGCAATGTGTTCAAAGACTTTATTCAGGGCAGAATCCTCAAATACTTGGTTATAGAATGGAGAACCTTGGCTCTCAGGTGGGTCAGCACACAGTCTCCGTAACACCCCATGGGGTTGGACAGATGTCTCCTGAGGAAGGTCCTCCGCTTTCCCAATCCTTTGTTATAGAAGCTTTTCAAGTCAGTAAGACCTGTCCCTGTTTGCTATCAGAATACACACAGCTTAACTCAGTGGAAAGGCAGGACTCCCATAATATATTCAATTGAAAGCTTTTCTTATCTAAATATTTTATTTACCTTTGGTTTCCTCATAGGATACAGAATTGATGTATAAAATAATACAATGAGTCACTTTTAAATGTGATTATAGAAATAGACATTACTAATTCTCTCTCTCTCTCTTTTGGCTCTCAATAACAGCTAGTAAGTCCAGTCAGTCAAATTTCATTAGATTTTTGTTGTTAGACCCTTATCTAATAAATTAGACCAATGGACATGGAAGCCTAGTTTGTAAGATATATTTTTCCACAGAATAATAACTCGATGGCTTTTGCTACTGTAAATTATAATTCACACACACATAAGATATCCAGGTAGTATATGTTAAGTATTGCTCTAAAATGTACCTCAGCTCAAACAACACAGTTATTTCTGAAGACAAGAAATGAGGAAATCAAAGTGCACCTGTGGACTGATGAACATAGCCTGACTGGATTATTAGAAAAAGGATTTGATTGATTTTCACATTTTTTTTTTCTAAATATGGGGAGAGGGTTGGTAGATGGGCATTTAGACAGGATCAACATGTATATCAATAATACTGGATGAACTGCTCTGAATGAAATCATTACACAAGGGACATTTCCATCATTTCTGCTGTTGGGATGGAAAAAGAGGAGCTACTCCTCACAGACTTAAATTTACTCCTTTCACATTATCCATTTCTTTGCCTGACCTTCTGTTTCACTGAAGAGTAGATTCCCAAGCTACCTTCTTATTTTCTCATAGGTCACAAGCACAATGAATTGAGATGTGATTTGGGGACAAGTTGTACAAACTGAAAGTCATGTAAGAGTCCTCCATGTTCTCAGGGGTTCTACCAGATAGAAAGAGAAAAATTTGATTTTGTTTTTCTCTTCAGTCTAGGATTACAGCCCTTCTCCAGAGATACTTTCCGTTTTAATGACACTGTCGGGCTATCTGCAGCGCAGCCGTGCTGCACAGGGTTCTCTGGAAGCTTCGAGAGCAACGGGGACAAAGCAGATTAACCATTTCTGTGGTTTTTGAAAGGCCACTGTCCTAAGGAGGGCAGGCAAATTGATTTGTTGCTGAGTATTTTCTCAAGATTATAGTCATGCTGCCTCATTTAAGCACTGAAAACAGAAGAATCAGGTTCCTGTTTCTTTTTGCTCAGGATCAACTATACTCCATAGGAAAAATTGGCATGCCTGTGTTCGGTACGTGCTTGCACAAATAATTTGCTTGCTTTAATCTGCTATCACACATTGAAAATATGCAAAGGGACTGCACCCTTTTTAATTTACTTTTGCTTTTGTTTAATTGGGGGGTATAGTTACTTTACAGATTTGTGTTAATTTCTGCTGTATAATGAAGGGAATGAGGTAAATATGTTCCCTTTTATAGGCCAGAATATATTGCTAATTATTTTTTGTGCCTACATTCTCAGTTACTCAGTCATGTCTGACTATTTGCAACTCCACGGACTCTAGCAAGCCTGGCTCCTCTGTACATGAACTTTTCCAGGCAAGAATACTGGAGTGGGTTGCCATTTCCTCCTCCAGGGGATCTTCCTGACCCAGGGATCGAACCCTTGTCTCCTGTGTCTCCTGCATTGCAGGTGAACTCTTTACCACTAAGCTGCCTGGGAATCCCTAATTATCCTTTCGCCTTTGTGAAATGGAAGTTGCCCTAATAGTCCTCCTTCTTTGTTAAATCTCTTACTAGCCATTTCTAAGTGTAAATTATGTTACGCTGCATTAAAAATTGAGTAACTGTCATTATTTCCACAGAGATCTTAAATATTATCTATAAGACAGTACAGGTAAGTAAGACACAGCTCATCAAGAAAATATGCTATTACTGTAAATGTGCTACAAACTAATAAATACAAACACGTGTGTGTTTAAAATTCGCTCAGTTTATTTCAATTACACATCTCATGTTATGATATGCTTCTTTTATTTTTCTATATATCCTGGTCCTGAAAATACGTTAGCAAAAATGCATGTGCCTAATTATTACAACCAGTAGCAGTGCTAGTATCAATGCATCATTCCTTCTTCTGGACCTTGAGAGCTGAAAGAACAAGTCAGCCTTAACATTCCACATATTTCAGATTTGCTTTCTCCATCATATAGTCAGCAAACAGAAAATATACATTTCTCTCAATATCCAAGATATAAAATCTGTAACTTTCTCTAGCAAACATTTTGTTCTTGTTGTTTTCATTTTTATTGGAGTATAGTTGCTTTACAATGTTGTATTAGTTCCTACTGTACAGAAAAGTGAATTGGCTGTACATATATATACATCCCCTCCTTTTTTGGATATCCATCCTGTTTAGGTCACCATAGAGCATTGGTTGAGTTCCCTGTGCTATACAGTAGGTTCTTATTAGTTATCTATTTTATGCATAGTATCAATAGCGTATCTGTGTCAATCTCAATGTCCCGATTCATCTCAACCCTCTTGTACCCATGGTTTCCATATATTTGTTCTCATTGCCTGGGTCTTTATTTCTGTTTTATAAATAAGATCATGTCTACCATTTTTCTGATTCTATATATGTGTTAGTATATGACATTTATTTTCTCTTTCTAACTTACTTCCCTCTGTACGTCAGTCTCCACGACCATCTACTCTCTACAAATGACACAGTTTTGTTCCTTTTCATGGCTGAGTAACATTCCATTATATATGTGTACCACATCTTTTTTAACCATTCCTCTGCTGATGAACTTTTAGGTTATTTCCATGCTCTAATATTTTTTTTATTAAAAATTTTATTTGATTATAGTTCATTTATAATATTGTGTTATTTTCTTGTGTATAACAAAGTGATTGAGTTACTTTTTTCAGATTGCATTCTATTATATGATATTGCAGTGCATTTAATATAATTCCTTGTGCTATACAGGAAATCTTTTGCTTATCTATTTTATGTGTAGTAGTTCATACATGTTAATCCCACACTGCAAATTTGTCCCTTGTTCCTTCCTTCATCCTTTTGGTAACCATAAATTTGTTTTCTGTGTCCATCAGGCCATTTCTGTTTTGTATGTAAATTCATTATTTTTAGATTCCAGTTAGAAATGATGTCATATACTATCTGTCTTTCTGTGTCTGACTTACTTCACTAAGTATAATATTCTCTAGGTTCATGTTTTGGCGACCCTTTAGGAACCTTTAACTTTTGAAAACTAAACAAAACATCACATAACCTGTAGTGCTAGCCTTAGACATTATATACTTTCCTTGTTTTTGACTCACATCAGATACTACAGCAAAATAAGAGAAGTTGTTCCTTAGTAGGAATATACTTATTCTACTATTATTTTGACTTCTTAGATGTTGTCTCAATTGCTCAAATCACTAATATTACAAACTTAAATTTACATTAGTTTCCCCTAGACATAAGACCACGTTTCTCAGAGTTTGTTATCTTTGAATTCTGGGATGAAGAGCTTATTCAGTGGACACAATTGAGTGGTTCCATTTAGAGTATTCAAGGCAGAACTGAAGAAATGAAGTCAAATTTAGGCAGGGTTTTTTTTTTTTTATGAGGCATAATCTATTTCCTGTGGAATTATGACCAGAAGTAGATACTGTAATAATTAAAAACACATAATAAAAAAGGTTTGAGCATGGTCTTTGATAGTGTCCAAGTCTGTGTCTGAATGCAAGATCAATAGAAGGTAGACAAGAGCTAGCAAGTTGACAGGCATAGGAAATGGGAAGTTACTATTCAGTTCAGTTCAAGTTCTTTCTTTAGGACAGAGTGGGCATGGACAGCAGAGGGACGCTTAGCTTCTTTTGATTATCTAGCTTCTTCTGATTATCAACCACATAGGAAATATTGTTGTTATTCAGTCATTAAGTCCTGTCCGACTCTTTGCAACCTTATGGACTGCAGCACGCCAGGCTCCTCTGTCCTTCACCATCACCTGGAGTTTACTCAAATCCATGTCCATTGAGTCAGTGATGCTATCAAACCATCACATCCTCTGCTGTCCCCTTCTCTGTTTACCTTCAGTCTTTTCCTGCATCAGGGTTTTTTTTTTTTTCAATGAGTCATCTCTTCACATGAGGTGGCCAGAGGAGCAGAGCTTCAGTTCAGCGTCAGTCCTTCCAAAGGATATTCAGGGTTAATATCCTTAAGGATTGACAGAGCTGACCTCCTTCAGTCCAAGGGATTCTGGAGAGTTTTCTCCAGCATCTCAGTTCAAAAGCATCAATTCTTGGGCACTCAGCCTTCTCTGTGGTCCAGCTCTCACATTCATACATAACTACTGGAAAAACCATAGCTTTGCCTATATGGACTTTGGTCAGCAAAGTGATGTCTCTGCTTTTTAATATGCTGTCTAGAATTGTCATAGCTTTCCTTCCAAGGAGCAGGCATCTTTTAATTTCACCACATAAGCGTAAAATCTTCACCATTAAGCAGATGCTTTGTAGAGACTGATTTCTTAGATTTTTCTCTTCTTTCAAGACACCTGCTGTTATTATTAGTATAATTTAATATTATATGCAATTCCTGCTTTTTTGCTGACATTCTTGAAATTCTAAAGTTACTTCATCAAATATTCATCATGTTTTTCATGGATATTTTTCTAGGTAAAAGCATTTACAAAAAATAAAAGATTGAAGCGAAATGTAACAGAAGGGAGGAAGAAAGGAATGGAGGAAGGGAGGGAGGGAGGAAAGGAAGAAGGGAACAGAGAATATTTTCACCTTAGTGTAATTTTATTTATTATTCACTTTGTGACTGTGCCATAAGCAAAGTACATTTTGTTAGAACTTGTTACACTTCATTTTGTCTATAACAGCTTAAATTTATGCTTATATTTTCAAAAATCTATCTTTCTACAAAGTTCCCTTTGTAAATAACATATGCAGTGATATTTATCTTAAGCGAACATTCTCATTAAATATGCATAGACCTTAATAAGATTTACATTTTCTTGAGTGAAGAACAGTCACTTTCATGCTAATGTCATAGCTTGAGCTTTGGATTTTTCCTTGTGATATTTTAATTGATGTCGATCTATGTGGCTTTCTTCAAGAACCCATGCAAGTATTCAACCCATAATATAGTTTATAATAAATGGGTAAACAAAGACAGAATAACTTTTTAAGTTTATTGCTTAAAGAAAGGAGATGTGTAATTCTTGCTTGAAGCCCCATCATAGCATAGGAAGGATCTCAGTATAACAGACATGGACCAACCAAGAAACCCAGGGCTGCAGTTGCAGATAACAGTGTTCATTAAAACTCTTAAGCATTTGTGTCCTACTGAAGTTGCAAAAGTTTCAGTTCAAAAAACAAGGGAAGATAATCATGGAATCAGTGAATACTATAGCTTGATGAAATATTAATGGTCACTATTGTATGCTTATGCTGAGAAGCAGAAACTTAGCCACTTGCCCTAATATATATATAGATATATACAATATATATCTATATATACACCTCACACAGCTGGATTCTAAAATGCCAGACTTCCCACAGTGATGGTCTTACTTTTTTGTTGTATAGTCCTTGTTCTCCTAGGGATCACCATGTAGTTCTATAAATTGCCAATACCACATCTGAGAGGAAACAAAGAGTTCCATTCCCATTTTCCCTAGAGTTTGCTACTGAAATATCAGAGGAGAAAGCCTTCAGTTGTCAAAGAACATGATACAGATAAAGTAGACAAGTTTAGGGACACTGGCTCTGTACTGATTTTTAAATCTTGCTTATAAGGAAGGTTTCCCATTAATAATATTATGTTTTTTATCTCTTCAAATTATTTTCTGAGAATATCTTGAAGTTAATTTGAAAACACTTAATAATTTCAGTTCAGATTTATAAGAAAGTGTAAACAAATCACATATTCTTTGACATTTCCTAACATTTGGGGCTAATAAGATTTTATGTAAACTTCAGAACACGAGAAGCACATTTACATCATATGCTTTATATATATATGTGTGTGTATGTATTATACATTATATTTGTATTTATATTTCTATTATGTTAAATATCCATCTACCCTAAAATGTCGTCTTTAGCAATGTGTGGTTCAAACCATACTATATGTAAATATTTATATATCATTTAAAAACTATCATGTTATATAATTTTCAATTAATTAAGTTTTAATATATAATAAATACCTCATAAGGTAAAGACACTAGCCTATTATTTGTGACTTTGGAAACTAAAAGTCCTCCTTTTCTGAAAGAAAATAGTAGAACACTAACTTTAGCTTCCACCTTTTACTTGATTTAAGAAAATAGCTTAAGATATGTGTTTAGTGGTGCTGGTTGTAGATGTTCAATTCATTCTATTAATTTCTCTCCTGGTTTCTCTTCTAGCTATTTTATTAGGACCTTCCAATCTTAATCTAGTAAATTTCCTGCTCCGCTTTGCCCATATCTTTCACCCCATCCTCTCTTATTTCCCTAATACTAAGTAGTAATTACAGTTAGCCAAGTTTTCCTGGAGATTTATAGAAGCCAAAATAAGAAGTCTTAGGGTAGACTTAGAATATTAATATGAGAGGAGACATCTTCAAACTGGTTATAAGATCTCAAAATTTCTCAAAATTCATGAATCCCATTGGCAACACCTAATATAGAATTCTCTTCCAAGAGGCATTTCTATATCTCTCTTGTTCCTGATGCTTTCTTCTTTCTAGAGAGACTGGTATTTTTTCCTTTTTCACTTTTCCCTACATTAAGAAATTTCCTGTCTGAGCATGCCCTTATGAGATTTAATATCACTTCATGTTTAAGGGCCACTATATCTTCATTTCAACATTACTATTCAATACTCTTAGAAATTTGGAGACCTTTGTTTATTAAACCCCCATTTTCAACTTGCTTTGGGACCCTAACTATATGCCTTTAAAGGCCTGGAAAAATCACCTCTAATTGAAATGCAGGCTACCTTAGAGATCAATTTTGCTCAAGCATACAGTGCCTTGATCAAGTTTCAGAGCATTTTCCTTTCTAAAATACATTTAGTGGGTAGAATCTAACCTTATTCAAGTGTAGAAGAGTCATGCGTCTCCAATAAACAAGAAAAATATACTCTGACTTCCTTCCCTCCCCCACCCCCAAAAATCTTATATATAAAAGTGGGAGAAGGCGAGGGTGGGATGTTTAGAGAGAACAGCATTGAAACATGTATATTATCAAGGGTGAAACAGATCACCAGCCCAGGCTGGATGCATGAGACAAGTGCTCGGGCCTGGTGCACTGGGAAGACCCAGAGGAATCGGGTGGAGAGGGAGGTGGGAGGGGGGATCAGGATGGGGAACAAATGTAAATCTATGGCTGATTCATGTCAATGTATGACAAAAACCACTACAATATTAAATTACAATATTGTAAAGCCTCCAACTAATAAAAATAAATGAAAAAGGAAAAAAAAATACAACAAACTCACAAACTATGATGTAATTAGAAAATTTCACAATGGCATATCTTTTCTCTCAATTTCTCTCAATTGTAATAGGGGAAACCAAAAGAAAAAAAATGTTTTATGTAAAAAGACTATAGGTTTCAATGGAGAAGAGTCCAACTCTTTAAAACAACTTGGCCAGGGGCCTTTGAAACTAAGAAATTTTGTGAAATCCCAAGGACAGAATCAAGTTACTTATTAATAGCCATTCCACTCTATTTGTACCTTATACTCACTTGGAATTTGTATTATAGAATTTAATTTTTAAAAATTTTCTTTTTTTATCATTTATTAAATTCAAGACCTAGATATTCTTATGAGTTGCACGTGGCAAGGAGTGGGATAGGGGGAGGAAAGGTGTCCCCTTATAATACTCAACTTATTATAATACAGTGCATTTAAATTAAACTAAGGAGATATTCTGGAAGTGAGAAACTCATTGGGGTCATTATAGAGATCTGTTAAGTATTTGAAGGCTGCCAGGTAGAATCTGTAAGTAAATTAATTATGCATTCCTCAAAGGACGGAACTGAGATCAATGAGCTGAAGTTAGGAAGAAGAGGGATAGATTTCAGAAAGATCACACAGTATAGATTGGGCTCTGTTTTGAGGAATTGATCTCCTCTTTCCAGGAAACATTTTATGTAGACATGGAAATGTTTGGTAGAATTAAAAAAAAAAAAAAAAAGAACAGGTTTGTTTTTCATCTTTGTATCCAAAACTTTTGCAGTTTTGTTTGCAAAAAAGGTCTAACAAATTTTCTTTAACATGATGAATGTGTGGGTATGTGCATAGATGAAAAGGAAAACTGGGACAAATCATTGTAGAACCCTTCACAATGAAACACAAAGAGTGTAATTGTTTTGATAAATCAAGAAACATATTCTGTTTTTTTTAGAGAGAGTATTTATTAAAAAGGAATCATCTGGTTTATTTTTATGCCCTTGGAGAAATCATAGCAGACTAACTAAATCACTGTGAAGGCTTGTCTTGTCTTTGATGCACAGAGAAATGTGATTTTATTTCCAGTCAATCAGGGATTGCCGAAAAGTAAATGTAAAAGATGTAAACAAGGCAAAACAAATGGAAGGGGCCTATTGTTTCCAGAAGGGTCCTGGTAGCTTTCTACCTACCAGAAGACATTATGGAATTCTGATAACTACAAATTCAAGCTTGACTATTCTTCCCACTGATGAGAACAGGCTGGTAAGGAGAACAGGCTGGTAAGGAGAACAGGCATATTTAAATCCACATTGTGAGCACACAGGTGGGAGGCAGTCAGAATGGATAGATGTAGTGGTCAACATGAAATAAGAATGATTAGTAATTGGTTACCATACAGTATATCCGTTCAGTCAACTGTAAGTTCTTTGGCAATAATCTTCAAGTCCTTTTGATGATGGACGCTTTAGGTAGGGCAGTTTGCCCTTTGATTCTTATCTGCCATACTTACTCCCACCTTAGTTCTTAGAAGTTCTCACATTAGTTGTTAGAAGAGCTAAGAGCTAAAGAACAGATGACATTGTGCAAATTCACATAGACACACACATATCACACACACACACACACATGTATATGCACATCCGTGTAATTCTTTTTTGACAAATATGCTTATCTTATCAATATATAATATATAAACAACTTAGCAACTGAAGAATAACACAAAACTACCAAAATGTCTATGTAACAGAAGCAGCTTGGTAATGTTGCTAAACTTTGTGTATTAGTTATGGTAAGTTCACTGCTGCAACAAATAGACTCAAGAATTCATGGTTCAAATATAAATAGGATTTACCTTTTGCTCATATAATAGAAATGAGTAATCTACTATCTTCAACATGTGGTTTTCATGTTTGCACTGGTTAACCTCATTTTATTTAGCTGAAAGAGGTAAAGAAGATACCAAAGTTTAGATAGTGGATTTTCACAAGCTTGACCTGCAAGGGAACACACATCATGTCTGCTTGTAACTGACGGCAAAAGTCAGTCACATGGTCACCTCTGGGTGTCTGTGGGTATGCCCAGGAGTACCAGAACACTTCTTCTGTTGTGTGAGTATTTAGCAGGCTCCACTATACACTGCATAATAGTTAGACTGTCTAAAATAACAATAAAGATTCCTTAGGAAA
Source organism: Cervus canadensis (assembly GCF_019320065.1). NCBI lineage: Eukaryota > Metazoa > Chordata > Mammalia > Artiodactyla > Cervidae > Cervus > Cervus canadensis. The sequence continues at coordinate 63,027,714 of NC_057398.1, read as the reverse complement.
CTATTATTCTAACAAACTCACTTTAATTTATAAAATCTAGATATATTAGTTTTCATAGCTAAATTAAGGTGCTTTCAAGTGGTTGTAATGTATAGGTAAAATTTTAAAAAGTCCAGTAAGTTTATATCATTCATCAAGAACTCATTTTTTCACTGAGATATAATTGACATATAACACTGTGTAAGTTTAAGGTCAATGATGTGTTGGTTTGATACATTTATATGTTGCAATGTAACCAGAGTAGCATTAGTTAACACCTTTATAATGTCATGTGGTTGTCATTTGTTTTGCATTGAAGACAGTTAAGATTTTGTCTCAGAAATCTTGAAGTTTCTAATACAGTATTGTTGACTGTACTCACTACACTGCACATTAGATCTCCAGGCATATTAAAAACTGGTTTTTGAATAGATACCTGCCTGATTATTTGAGTATTATTAAATTACAGGATAACTTTCTTGAGTGGACTTGTCTTTACATCAACACGTAAGGAGTGCTCCTTTGTCACGTCCAGACTTTTAGTTTACAATTCTGATTTAACATTTGCATGGACTTGATATCAAATCCTTCAGCACAAAGTTTGAATACCTACTTCCTATGCATCCCCAAACTTTCAGAGTCCATGTCAGTTTCTTCTTAACATTATTTCTCAGTGTTTGATGATTGTGGTTTTATTATTCTGTGAGCCCATTTATTAGCGTAGGAGGCGATAATATTTCAGATCTGGAATTTGAAGTAGATAAATCTTTGTTCACCAGAATTTTCCTTTAGTGGACTTTATTCCCTCCAAAACCAGTGAATATTTCATTTCAATATTATTTTTTAAGGACTTTGTTAGCAAATCAAGGATTTTGCTGTTTAAAGTAATAAATATCTCTTTATTATTCAAAATGACTTTAAAATTTATTTTTATTCCCTTTTGTATTTGGCATAAACTTTTCTCTGGGTACCAGTCTTCTAAATGCTGGTTGTTTGTGACCAGATGTTTGTGACTTTCATGTATTTGTCCTACTGATACTCCTTTTATTTAATTTTTAAATTTTTTATTTTAAAATTCATGCACACTGAAAAATCATACATTTGATAATGTTATAACTTTTGTTTTCATCCTCTAAAAGCAGTGTCTTATCAGATTTTTGTTTATTAAGCTCCCAATTTTCCCTCTGGCTAAACTAATGATTGTAAAATACTACAGTTTTTAAAAAGCCATCAGTATTTTTAATGCTTCCTTGCATATCTTCTAGTTCCAATTAGAGGTAATTTATTTCACTAAACTTATGACAAAAAATATCATCAAAATAATAATTGCTTTGTGGTTACAGAGTATTTTTAATAGCTAATTATATAAACACTGATATCTATTATTCAAAATATTACAAATGATATCTTAGTAATATTTGGTAATTAGTAACAGTAAATATTATTGATGAAACAGTTTAAACAAGTTGTTTTCTTCCCCAAAATTAATCAAGAGGAGCACTTATCAAACTTTGGCAAATGTTTCAAAAGCAATATTTGTCATCATATTATGCAAACAGAGTGAAGTACTATATTCAGTGATTTATCAAAGCTAAGATTCTCCCCTAAATAGCTCCTTGTTTCTTTCTGATAACATTCAATACTTTGTTAGAGAAAATGTTCATATTCAACGGCTTGTGGTGAAATTATTGGCTCTGGAATATAGCCTCATTATGTATTGGAGACAGTGTGATCTCAATCTCCAAAAATTATAATGGAACATAATTTTTGAAACGTCTACATTAGTTTTGGCCTTATTCATGTTTAACCCCTCTTTTTAAAGTCTTCTTTCTCCTCTGCCTCCTAGTTTTAAGGCATCACTCAAGTTTTATAACTATAGGTCATAGAGAATGATTTCTTTTCATTGCAGCTTACCCAACCAAGTTAGTAGCTTTCATTACAATCAAAAGCATACTGTGACTATATCTAGCAATTTCTTCCACATGTTGCTCCCACTTTTTGCATTGTGAACATACTGAAAACAATTTCAGCTGTTCTTAACCTCTGAATGGTCAGGAAACAGTCATCTGTTTTTGTTTATTGTTTTTCTCAAGTTCCTATCTTTAATTCCAGAAGCATGCTCTTCCAGTGGTGCATTTGTCCTCCATTCAGGTGGTTTAGACCTTAAAGAATCTGCCTGCAGTGTAGGAGACCTGGGTTTGATCCCTGGATCAGGAACATCCCCTGGAGAAGGAAATAGCAATCTACTCCAGTATTCTTGCCTGGGGAGTTTCATGGACAGAGGAGCCTGGTGGGCTATAGTCCATGGTGTCTCAGAATCAGACATGACTGAGCAACTAACACACAAACACAAGCATGTTTTATTCATTTATTTATATAGAGTTCAGGTAATAAAACTGTCGATATTTTTTTTCCAAAAAAGCCCAAGAATTTATCACTCAGCACTTCTGTGTACTCAAACTGTGAGGCTGCAGGGGGATTTTCTCTCACAAATTCTTACGTGTAACTGAAGGCTTCCATTTGCAGTAATTATGCAGCTGTCTCATGATTCTCCTATGCTTGCCATGTCTGTCTTGCTTTTTTGTGTAATCTCAATGACATGAGTTATAATATTCAACCACAAAGAACAGTTAAATAACCCGTCACAGTGCATATTAGAAAAAAAAATTCTTGTGTAAACTTTCTATATCCTTTTAAACATTTCTCTGAAGAACATACAATTTTGTTATCTGTTAAATATTAAAACATTTATTATTATTTTATTCACTCAGCTGAGCAAATCTCATCAGATTAAAAATATTAAGCTACTGGAAAACACTTCATCCCTCAAACGAAAATTGCAGTAGTCACAAGTCTTTTTTCTCCTTGTGTAAATGTTATGGCTTTAGTGAGCATATCCGTTGCTCCCATTTGATCACTAAACATGTCAATTACATTTTAAAATCAAGTCATCATTTTGATAGTCAATATTCCTTGAGACTGTGAAAACAAAGGAACCTGATATCCTTTCTATTTTCAATTTGGCTTTTATGCCAACCAGAAAAATGATAATAACAATAGTAATTTTAAAAATCTGACTTTAGATAAAATTTGTGGTGGAAAAATAATTTTTCTCCCTATTAAATTCTCACTGATTAGGACAAATGTATAAAAGAGATGTTATTTTCATATGGCAGTCTATCTATGTATCTATTTACTTCTATAGGTAGCTGATCTAACTACCTAGAATTAATTAATATTTTAAATAAGAAATTATCAATACTTTGAATTAATACAATCCTAGTAAAGATCTTGGGTCCTTAAAGTATGATTTGGTCAAGTTACTTAATCCTGATCTTTGTTATGTAAAAAGATGTGAATAGCATCACCTACTCTTTAAAGGCATTCAGCAGATTAAATGAGATGGTTAATGTGAAGCAATTTATCACTACTTGAAACAAAATGAACACTTAGGACATGGTGATGGTGATGGTGGTGATGATGATGATTTTACAGCTAACAATCACACAATTGCAGATGTAAGAGGAATGTAACTTTATTTTTATCAGGAGATTTACATTTCAACATGAATTTTCTTTTGGTGTGTGTGTGTGTGTGTGTGTGTGTGTGTGTGTGTGTGTGTGCGTGTGTGTGTGTGTGTGTGTGTGTGCGTGTGTGCGTGTGTGTGTGTGTGTGTGTTCTTATCCCCTAGCGCCACCTGGAGGGTGAGGTGAAGTTTAAACTTGATCAATTCAGGGTTCCTTCTTCCTTTCTCTGAAATTGTTTGGAAAGATTGACTTGGCACCTGGTAAGAGATGATAGTTTCTGGTGATTGAGATCATTATTTATTCCACTGAAATGTCTTTATCACCACCCTTCATTGATAAAATTCACTCTATGCATTCCCCTTTTTCCGCCTTTAAAAGCCATTCCTTTTCCCTCAGGTCTGTCTGCTTAGTCACATCCATGATGTTATAGCGTGAATGAGAAACATGCAAATCCCTGCGGAGGTCTCTTGGGTGTATCCGCTTAAATGTTGGGTACCGACTAGTATTTTGTTCCTAGGTAAAGCACTTCTTTCACCTTGCATTTTTTCTGGACTATATTTAGGGACAAAGGACCATTTTCTTCTCAGATGGCAAACCTCTCAGGAATTTATTTCACTCCCATCACCTCTAGAACTGGGTAAGGCACAGAGCAAATTTTCAAATTTTCAGAAATTTGAAATAATTTTATATTTTTATTATATACAGTAGTTGATAATTTCAAATTCTCCAGTTTCTAGATGTATTGTATGAAATTTCTTGTTATATTTGATTTGAAAGGTATCTGATTTATATGTATGTATTATGTTTATGTATGTATATATATGTGTCTATATATGCATATATGTATATATACATTAAATAGTCTTTAGAAACATCATTGTACTAATTTAAGAAAAAAATTCATCCAATCATTGTAAGCCTTATATTTCTTCTGCATGTAACATGAAAAACAAGATAAATTTTGAAGTCAAGATCTACTAAATGCTATGGCAAGCAACATTTTTTTTCAAATGGTATGAATTTTTCATACCAGCATGGAAAAATCAACAGTTTAAATATTAATAGTTCTATAAACTTTGCATGAAAATAAGTGACATGATTATTTTCAAATAAAATGCATTGAGGACATTTTTTTTGATATTATAGTGTTTCCAAAGATAATAAAAAAAATTTATAAAGATGATGATGATTAATTGATATGTTTAGTCAGTTAAAATGTACAACTACTGGAACTGAGAAAAATCTTATTTCTTAATCAAGAGATAGCATTCATTATACAAACCACTGACTCTATAATTTTGTAAGATTTCCAAATACAGAAGTCTAATTTTTGTTTAAAAATATCAAATCCTTGTGATTTATACTATTTTTCAAATATTTCTCCATTGGAATTTTGTTTTATATATGATTTATAAATAGTTAATTTAAAGGTATTGAGAATATAAATGAAAGATATTTTTCTGCTTAACTCAAAACATTGTCATTTTGTTCAAATTGAGGGTAATAAATATAAAGGTAAACACTTCCTTCCACCTCTGATATTTGTAATTGGTTGTTGAGTTTATGGTGGAGATTCAGTTCAGTTCAGTCAGTCAGTCATGTCCAGCTCTTTGCGACCCCATGGACTGCAGCATGCCAGGCTTCCTTGTCCATCACCAGCTCCCAGAGCTTGCTCAAACTCATGTCCATTGAGTCGGTGATGCCATCCAACCATCTCATCCTCTGTTGTCCCCTTCTCCTCCTGCTTTCAATCTTTCCCAGCATCAAGGTCTCTTCCAGTGAATCAGTTCTTCATATCAGATGGCCAGAGTATTGGAGTTTCAGCTTCAGCATCAGTCCTTTCAATGATTATTCAGGACTGATTTCCTTTAGGACTGACTGGGTTGATCTCCTAGCCATCTAATGGTGGAGATTAGCTTTGATTCATTCTTCTGTATCTGTTGACATAACCCTATTCTTCAATTCTTTGATCCAAAGGATGGTAGGGTCATGTTGTTTAATGAAGTCTAGCCTTGCTCTCAATACATCTTGTAAAAACTAAGACAGTTCATTATTTTTCTAAACATTTCCTACTCCAGGGGAACTTCCCAAATCAGTGATTGAACCAGGTCTCCTGTATTGCAGGCAGATTCTTTACTGACTGAGCCATCAGGGAAACACTCATTCAATAAGATAAATTAACTAAAACTGTTCCATGAGTGAAGGATATAAGGAAACATAAGACTCTATGTTTGATGTAATCATTTTAGGGAAGAGGAACCAATCAGAATGTGATCCAGCTTCATAATTTAAGGATCAATTTGGGTGAACCATCTCTGAAGCAAAAGATTTAATCCTGATATTCTCTTTTTATTCTTTTACACAAGAGAATAAAGATGGAAGGGAAAGATTATAATAATTAAAAAAGTTTCTCTACCCCCATATTTATCACCAGATACAAGGAGAACCGTAAGTCCAAGGGTGCATTGCCTTGAGAAGCATGTTGGAAAACTGGGTTTCATGGACAGTTGGTGACGAAATATAAACACTCATTAAAAAAAAAAATACTGTATGGGGTAAAAAAGACTTGAGATAAACTGTTTTATACAGCCCCATTTCTCTAAGCAAATAAAAGGCAAATTGGATCAAGTCAAAATATTTTAAGTTAAGCTCTTTATAGAAATGTAACAAAGTAGGGAATTAGCATTCTCATTATGTATACAAAGGCTTCCCTGGTGACGCAGACGGTAAAGCGTCTGTCTGCAATGCGGGAGACCTGGGTTCGATCGCTGGGTCCGGAAGATCCCCTGGAGAAGGAAATGGCAACCCACTCCAGTACTCTTGCCTGGAAAATCCCATGGACAGAGGAGCCTGGTATGTTACGGTCCATGGGGTCGTAAAGAGTTGGACATGACTGAGCGACTTCACTTTCCTTTCCTTTTCTGTGTATACAAAAGTACTGAAAATATTAGATAACGGTAAATGAAATAAGAATGGAAATGAGAGCTGAGGTGAAAATAAAAAAAGATTCTTGGGAAGAGATGTAATGAGAGGTATTGATTTTATCATCCAAGAAGTCTAGTTTTAAGGTCCATCTTAAAGCAGTCCGTTTGAGCAAATCTTCCCTTGTCCAAAGTTTTTATCAGCATAAAGAAAGAGGAAATGTGTATCTTCTTTGCTTTCTTTCTTTGAACAGTATTTTCATTCATTGTGACAAATATATATTGAGCATTGAAATGCCAGTCTTTGTGCTCAGGACTGATTATGCTTACACATGAACTCTGCTTTCAGTCTACGAGGGAGACCGACATGTAACAGATAAACTATTTTTTAAAACAGCTAATATAAATAAAGATATAAATCAATCGTGGCCAGAAAGTAACCCAGCTGAATAATTCTGTCCACTGAAACTGATAAAGGTTTTACTAAGAAGGAGAAGTTAAGGTCAAAATATTAGAGGATGAATGTGATTGAAACAGGCAAAGGTAAGGAAGAGGGCTATCTGGCAGGGGAAAAAATGGGGGAAGGAATGGGTGTATGAGGAAATAGGCACTATATTTGGAAAATGACAATAGTTCAATGTGATTTTTTTTTCCTCAGAATGACTTTCTAAAGAACTGGGCCACTAATGTATGGCAGAGATAGCGTAATTGAAAATGCAAGAGAAAGGTAGTCATTGATAGAACAAAGGGCTTGAAGCTGGGATGAGGAGTTAGAGCTCATACCCAGGGTAGAAAATAAAGGGACATCACCACCTTCCCTGTGACAGATGGGCAGAGGGGGTGGGCGGGAGCTTTGAAAGACAACTCAAGAAATGGAGATGAGGAATTTGAAGTACTTGCTTCTTATTAGCCTCAATTTCTACTGTAAAATAGGAGGCAAGGCAGTAGGTGGACAGTGTGGGAGCACTGTTGAGGTTTGAGACAAGACAGAAAAACTTGGAATAGCTGCTCCTAGATATGTTTGAGGTTGGGATAGGGTAATGCCAGCCTTATCCGTTTATAAGCCTAAAACTTAGCAGCAATTACTACATGTCCTGCTTCTTCTAAAATAAAGATCCTTGCTGTTGACAGCAATTGCTTTTTGAAAGGCAAGATATTTCAGAGATATTTTACCATATTAAAAAAGGAAAATCCATTACAAAAATTAACAATTTTTCTATATTGACTCTTTTATTTGCTTACATTGACTACAAAGAATGCTAAGTTGGTAAATTTAAAACGTATTTAGCACAAGTCCAGCGAGTCTTTTATATTCAGGGTGAATATAATCATTGATATGCTTTTGCCTAGAAGTACAATGGTATTCAGATTTTAGAAATCTCATAGGTATCTGTAAGCTTTATAATGCTGAGTTTCTCAAGATTTATGAAAATGATTGATCTTGGATAAGAGATTCACTAAAATCATTTATATCCATTCTCTTTAAATCTTCTGTACACAATCATAACTTATCTTCATTACTACTCTAAAATAATTATTCCCAGAATCATCAATGTTTATTCTTGTTCAGTCTCAAAGACTTTGTGTCATAGGATAAAACACCTGTAAGACATGTAAGCAAAATGCCAGGATTCAATTCTGCCTCTGCTACATAATAGCTAGTGTAACCTTGGGTGAGTAAGCTGACTTTTCAGTGTCTCCATTTTCTTATCTCTCAAGTTAATAATTGAATCTACCTAAGACTTGTAGGAAAGTCTCTTGAAGTTCAGTTAGCTACTGTGACAAACTCCCAAGTTTCATTGACTAAACATTTTTTTGGCATTCACGGAACATTTCAATGTTCATGTTCCTGGTCTGCAGAGGTAAGAGTGCTGAGACTTTTTTTTTTTTTCTTTTAGAGCATTATTTTTATCTGAAATTATCTTGTTTAGGGACTTTGTCTCTTTTTTTTTCTCATCTGTGCCCATATTGCTTAGAACTTTTCCTGAAACTTAAGTGTTCAAGAAATGATAAAAATCACTGTGTATGTGAATATCCTTGGAGATCAATATGATTGCTCTAATGATTTGTGTGTTCTTGTCCTTTGCTTTGTATTTGGGAGGATGACTCAAGTTGACGTTTTACTTGTTCTTTTTTCTACTCTGCTAATAGAAATCATTCAGGGGCCCCACGTTACTGACAGCTCTATCATTTTCCACTCCATCCGTGTGAAGTTGTTGGTTGGAATGGATCATGGAGGACCTTCCATGAGATGTTCTCTTGCAGCAGGTTTAGAAATGGGTCTCATCATTTCTGTCTGCCATCTTTTTACTAGAGCTCAATCATATGGCTACTTTTATCAACATAGATACAAGTATAGGAAACGAAATTGTGGTTTTGGCTTTGTGTCCAGGAAGAACTGAGAGTGGTGATCAACTAGCAATCTCTGTAAAATCCCACCCTTCTGGATCACAAATATCTATTTAATCTTCTTCTTTTATATATAAAATATACTTACACCCACCCCAAGGAAGACAAATCAAAGTTTTATCAAGTTATTGCAGTGAATGTAGCACAGTTCTTTCAACTAATGAACTAGAGACTTATTCTATGGACTGGAGACTGAACAACCATGATACAATCTCATCCAGAAGAGGGAAGAATAGAAGACATCCAGCAACTGTTGACCAATAGGTAGCATGCAGTTCTGGTGTTAGACACGCTGAAGATTCCCTACCCTAGCAATAGATAGATTAATTAAACTTAGATTCCACTGTCTGTGAGAAAATTAGTTGTGTGTGTCCTCCTCTGGTCCTCAACCCTTCCATCTTGAAGATTCTTCCTTGTCCATTGCTTTTCATGGCTACCTCTGCAACAGGCATTAAGTAGAGTTTCATCCTTGGGGCCCCCACTGCTTTTGTGGTCTGCTTCTTATTCTAGGATAGACATTTAAGGCTGTTTAAGGCTCAAGCAGTTAAATATTTCCAAGGTTTAAACAGGTAAACAATTTTCTCATTATTGTTTTGTTTAATGCAGGTTTATGGTTTCTTTGTCAATGTTGGGTCCACAAAACCCTAGTGTTCTTTGAATCTCTGCTTCCAGTACCATGTAAATTTCCCACTCAAAGTTTTTATGGAGCTTTAGTTCTCAAGATCTCCTCTATGTATTTCACTTTTTGCCCCATGCTTTCCTCTCTCTCAACTTAATGGCACTTTTGTGAGGCTGCCTTTACAAAAATAGGTAGGAAAAACACATAGTGTATTGTGTTGGAGGTTTGGTGCCCAGGAATGGATGTGGTAGGCATCAGTTCCACTCCTATTCTAGTAGCTAGAACTTAAGTACAGAGTGACATCCACACTGCGAAGGAGGCATGGTATCCATCTGTGCTCTTAGGAAAAGAAAAAAAAAGGAATGGTTTTGGTGATCAGTTAGTACGCACTGCTACAAAGACTTAATGGGTTAAAATATACACTATATTTGGAACAATATGTGAAACAAAGTACTAAATTAACATTTCCAATTATTATTCGACTACTTTTGTTACTGAGTCCAAGCTTGGTCTGCTCACCACACAACAGGCCAGTTAACCAAGAGACATGATGTTGAGAAAGGAATACGACTTTATTTGGTAAGCTGACTGACCAAGAAGATGGCAGACTAACCTTTCAAAATAACCATCTTGTGGGGGTCTGGATGCCAGTTTCTTTTATAGAATGAAGAGAGGGAGGAGTTGAGGAAGTAAAGACCATTTTCTTGCAAATCTCCTGGAATGGCCAATCTCAGGGAGGGGATGTATTGATCTCTTCAGGCAGAGGGGCAGGGCTCCCAGGGCAGGTCATTTTGTTTGATTACAATAAGAAAGCAATGAAAAACAAAGATTAAAGTCAAAGAAATAGATCCATCATGGAGTCAGAATTGGCTCTTCCTTGCAACACTTTGTAGTAGTTGACCACGATTAATACTTGCTTTCCAAAGTCCATATACATTTCATAGCTTTATGTCTGTCCTTTTACTCTGTCCATGCTTTAAGTGATCATTTCTCTTAATGATTCGTTCTGAGTATTTTCTTCTTATACTTCTTTCTTTATAGGTGATCATATATTTAACATAGCTTTAACTATAGTTTTATGTTGATGATGTTGGAGAGTATACATTAATCCCTGACATGATCCCCTGATCTCTGAATTTCAGAACAAAATTTCAGATGATTTGGTAAATATCTCCTCTGGGATGTCCCTAATGCCTCAGGCTTAATAAATGAAAAAACGAACACACTATATTCCAAAACTCACTCCTTATCATGTATGTTCTTATATTAGCATCATCAGACTTCTAATTTCATCGAATAGCAACATCAGAATTTTCTCTTTCACCTTTCCCTTTCATACTTTTAAGTTGTAGTAGATAAATGTCATGGAGAAGGCAATGGCACCCCACTCCAGTACTCTTGCCTGGAAAATCCCATGGACGGAGGAGCCTGGTAGGCTGCAGTCCATGGGGTCGCTGAGAGTCGGACATGACTGAGTGACTTCACTTTCACTTTTCACTTTCATGCATTGGAGAAGGAAATGGCAACCCACTCCAGTGTTCTTGCCTGGATAATCCCAGGGATGGGGGAGCCTGGTGAGTCGCTGTCTGTGGGGTCACACAGAGTCGTACATGACTGAAGCCACTAGCAGCAACAGCTAAATCTTATATATTCAAATACTTAATGATTCTCTTATTTTTTATTCATTCTTTCTGTGACTTTATTTTACTTATTATCTTTTATTTTGTCTATTAAAATAGACCCTAGCAAGTTTTCCATCCTATGACTTCTAGATGCTACATTCATTCTGCATATGTATATCACGGCCTACTGTTTCATGTAGAAGCTGCTCATTACAGCTGTCCCTCGGTACAGCTGTACTTCACAGGCCCTGGAGGGCTGGTTCCAGGGCCCCCTGTGGATGCCAAAATCTGTGTATACTCAAGTCCCTTATAGAAAATGGCACAGTGTCTGCATCTAACTTATACATATCAATATACTTCAAATTAGGCTTCCCAGGTGGCTCAGTGGTAAAGAATCCGCCTGCCAATGCAGGAGACACAGGAGATGTGGGTTCAATCCTTGGGGTGGGAAGATCTCCTAGAGAAGGAAATGGCAGCCCACTCTAGTATTCTTGCCTAGGAAATCCCATGGACAGATGAGCCTGGCAGGCTACAGTCCATAGGATTGCAAAGAGTTGGACACTCCTAAGCAACCGAGCACGCATGCAGATACTTCACATCATCTATAGTACTTATAATACTTAATGTAAATGTTTGTAAATGGTACTAAATGCAAAATAAATACTATGTAAATTTTTGCTGGGTGCACGGCAAATTCAAAGCTTGCTTTTAGGATCTTTCTGTGATTTTTTCTAGTATTTTTGATCTGTGGTTGGTGGGATCCATGAGTGCAGACTCCCTGGATACAGAGTGCCCCCGTGGTCTCTGTCCTCTGCTGGTCTCTCAGATGTCAGTGTGTTACTCCTCTGCTGAAGCAGCTTCCCTTTAATCTGACCCCCACCTGGCAATTTCCCCATACGTCTGGAACATCTGATTTCATAGTAAATAAGCATCCCACATAGTAAGCTTCTTTACCTCCTAGTGATATAATTGACACCTAGCACTGCACTAAAACTATTTTCCCTGCAGCCAAATCAAGGAGGAAAATCTTATTTTCACATACCCTTCCTTACCTTAAATTCACTCCTTTGCACCACTATCATGTTATTACTTCCTAACTGTCCATATCTCCTCTGCACTTTAATAGAATCCTCTGCTGTTTAAAAGCCCCAGCTATCAGACCATTTCCCCCCCGCTCCCTCCTTATCATTATAAAATATTGAAAAATAGGTCATTTCACTGACATTAACTGAAGACTGTTATCCAAAAGCTCTATACATTCCTCTTCAACAAAGTCTTGAATATTCAGTTCAGTTCAGTCCTACTCTTTGCGACCCCATGAACTGCAGCACACCAGGCCTCCCTGTCCAACACCAACTCCTGGAGTTTACTCAAACTCATGTCTATCGAGTCAGTGATGCCATCCAGCCATCTCACCCTCTGTCGCCCCCTTTTCCTCCTGCCTTCAGTCTTTTCCAGCTTCAGGGTCTTTTCCAGTGAGTCAGTTCTTTGCATCAGGTGGCCAAAGTATTGGAGTTTTAGCTTCAGCATCAGTCCTTCCAGTGAATATTCAGGACTGATTTCCTTTAGGATGAACTGATTGGGTCTCATTGCTGTCCCAGGGACTCTCAAGCTTCTCCAACACCACAGTTCAAAAGCACCCATTCTTTGGCGCTCAGCTTTATTTATAGTCCAACTCTCTCTTCCATACATGACTACTGAAAAAACCATAGCTTTGACTAGACAGACCTTTGTTGGCAAAGTAATGTCTCTGCTTTTGAACATGCTGTTTAGGTTGGTCATAACTTTTATTCCAAGGAGCAAGCGTCTTTTAATTTCATGGCTGCAGTCACCATCTGCAGTGATTTTGGAGCCCCCCCAAAATAAAGTCAGCCCCTGTTTCCATGGTTTCCCATCTATTTGCCATGAACTGATGGGGCCAGATGCCATGATCTTAGTTTTCTGAATGTTGAGTTTTAAGCCAACTTTTTCACTCTCCTGTTTCACTTTCATCAAGAGGCTCTTTAGTTCTTCTTTGCTTTCTGCCATAAGGGTGGTGTCATCTGCCTATCTGAGGTTATTGATATTTCTCCCAGAAGTCTTGACTCCAGATTGTACTTCATCCAGCCTGGCATTTCTCATGATGTACTCTGTATATAAGGTAAATAAGCAGGATGACAATATTTGCCTTGACATACTCCTTTCCCGATTTTGAACCAGTCTGTTGTTCCCTGTCTAGTTCTAACTGTTGCTTCCTGACCTGAATACAGATTTCTCAGGAGGCAGGTCTGGTGGTCTGGTATTCCCATCTCTTTAAGAATTTTAAACAGTTTGTTGTGATCCACACAGTCAAAGGCTTTGCCATAGTCAATAAAACAGAAGTAGATATTTTTCTTGAACTCTCAGTTTTTCAATGATCCAACGGATGTTGACAATATTGTCTCTGGTTCCTTGACTATTATGTAGGGTTAATTTTTACATCCATTTGGGCCACACACTCACTATGTTAGTCTTTTCGTTCCTCTACATTTTCATAGTTAGTGCTTTTCACCTTCGGTTTACTTGGACAACCGTTTTCTTGGTCATAGTCCTGATTTTGTCATGACCTAGAGTTTTTTATATTGGAAATACTAACATTTGTTGCTTAGTTGCAAAGTTGTGTCCAACTGTTTTGTGACCCCGTGGGCTGTAGGCCACCAGGCTCCTCTGTCTATGGGATTTTTCCAGGAGAGAATACTGAGTCGGTTGCCATTTCCTTCTCCAGGGGATCTTCCCAACCCAGAAATCGAAACTGTGTCTCCTGCTTGGCAGGAGGATTCTTTATCACTTTGCCACCAGGGAAGCCTGATACGAACATTAGTCACCTGCTTATTTGTCAACAAATCAATCTTATATTAAGCTGCACACCAGGCTCTTTTTTACTATAGACTATTTCTTTTTTTAGTTTCACACTTCTCCTAAAGAATTTTAATTCCTCTCACTCTCTTTTCCCTCAAATATCACTTTTTCTAGAGCTTTCCTTTGAATCTTTCTGGCATCTTACCTTGAGTTCAGTTCTCTCTTTGGTTTTTGCATAGTGGTGCTCCTTCAAATTTTATTGTAATTATATGTGCTTGTTTTAGTTCTAGAATATCTTTTGGACTGGAGGCAAGGGCCCTGTTTTTCATTTCCTTACTGTCTTTAGCACCTTTCTTCATGGTCAACTTACTGGTAATACGTGTCTTCAGTATTGATTACCTTCTTTCACTTTCACCTCCTAAATCTTGTATAATACTAGTGTTACTTCCTATAACACAAACTTTTTTTCTGCTTATAAATTATAAATGATTCATCATGGAAATGCCACACTTCTTATTAGTAAATTGAGGATCCCAATATAGAAATCTGTATTAGTTTCGGTTGCTGTTTTAACAAATAGTCAATAACTTGATACTTGTGTTGTTAACACAACACAGATTTATTTTCTTTTAGTTCTGGGGGCCAGAAGTTCAGCATGGCTTTTTACTAAAAAGATGTCAGTAGTTCTAAACTTATTTTAAAGGCTCTGGAGCAAAATGAATTCCTTTGCCAATGCCCCTCTCCCCTGCCTTTTTTTAAGAGGTCACCTGCATTCCTTAGCCTGTGGCCATGTCAAGTCAGCATGGTCATACCAAATCTTTCTTATGCTGCTGTTTCTCTGATTCTCTCCTCCATTTTTTTTTTTTTTTTTTTTTTGATATGGACCAATTTTGAAAGCTTTTGTTTATTTATTATATTGTTTCTGTTTTCTGTTTTTGCTTTTTGGCTGAGAGGCACATGGGACTTAGGTCCCCAGCCAGGGATTGAACCCACATCCCGGCACTGGAAAGCAAAGTCTTAACCACAGGACTCCCAGGGACATCCCTCTCTTCTTCATTTTCAGTGGTCTCCCTGATTACATTGGATCCACCTACTTAATCCAAAATAACCTCTCTATTTTAAATTTATCTTTACTCCCCTTTTCATAAAACTTAAGGTAATCAAAGTTCTTTGGAGTAGCATGTGAACATTTGGAAGTATTCTGCCTAACTCAGAATTTGTTTCTCCGGGAAACCTTCCCTTACTCCCCAATCTGTTTGATTATTCCCTATCTGTGTTCCCAAATTTTTATCTCTAAATTTTAAATATCAGTTATTATACTATAAGTCACAATGTAAATATTTTTGTTTCTACTGCTGGGCTGTCAATTGGATGATGGCAGGGTTGTGTCTGCATTAATCACTGTCATAATACTCATAACACAGTAGTTTCTCTAAAAATAAACTAAACGGATAAATGAATATATTGTGTAGGAAGATTAGATGTGTATTTAGAGGACTGGGTAAAGTCTTGGCTCTATAGTACTAGTGGTAAAGAACACGCCTTTCAATGTAGGAAATGTAAGAGTCGTGGGTTCAATCCCTGGATCGGGAAGATCCCCTGGAAGAGGGCATGGCAGCCCACTCCAGTATTTTTGACTTGAGAATCCCCATGGACTGAGGAGCCTGGTGGGCTACAGCCCATGATTCGCAAAGAGTCAGACAAGTGAAGTGACTTAGCATGCACACTACCACCTATAAGCTAATCATATGGAAACCAGCTAATGTTTGAAGTCTCCATTTTTTTATCTACAAATCACACAAAATATTATGTGCTTCTAAAGTTATAAAATTAATAGTATGAGTTAAAATGCATGAGCATGTTGTTAATTGATAAGCATATTTATATATATAACACATTATTAGAACACAAATTGAATCTATTTGTTTCCTTTCTTAAAGACCTAGTCATAAAAATTAGTCTAGAAACAAATTTCAAGTTTCCTTCAATTAAGATTCTCTATTGTCTGGCCTAAATTTATTTTTTTAAGACTGTGTCAGATCATATCCCATAGTAATATCTTTTTTTTCAGTCAATTTTTATTTTACTCTGTCCCTTAATCATATCATATTTTATCATTCTCAATAAAATGATATAATATTACATTTCATTGTAAAATGTATTTTCCAAGAATACTCACAGCAGCTGCCCACTCTATTCTCTAACTATAGCAACAACATTGATGATTGTGGTAACAGTTACATTATTTCAAATATTACATTAGCTTTGTATCCTTTAACTTTCTGAATATTAATGATAGTTTTTTGAGTTTTATTCCCATTAAACAAGTTAGAAAAACTTGTGAGATAAAATTTCCAGTGTCTATACTGTTCCTTCCTTACCTGAATAATCTTTTCTCATTTTTCATTTACTGAAATTTTAATAATTCTTTAATATCTTCAAATGTAACCTACTTTCTTAAGATTTAATTTCCTTGGTTACTATTAATTAGACCTTTCTCTCCATTTCCACAGCATGTTATTTGCGTGTGTATTTCTCAGATATTTTATTCTCCATTAAAAAGTATGTTTTTGATGCAGCTTGTCCTCTGATGGAGATCAAGGTTTTAAAGTATTCTTTTTACATATCAAAATGTCTAGCCCAGTGACCTATATATAACATCACCCATTATAGGTTGAAAATAAATCAGCTCTTTTAGGGAAAAAAAAAATCACAAAGCCCATAAGTGTACTAGAGGGCTCTTAACATCTCTTTCAGCTATAGTTTATTTTTATATATTTATTAAAATTTCATTTGATAAAAGAAAGGTCAGCTCAGAGATTCAAGTACCTAGCCACTGTTTTTCTGAATTTGATAATATGACTTGAAAAGTGTTTTAATATTTAGTTCACAAAGTGCCTGCATAATAGAGGCGTAAAACTCAAACAATTAGAGGCCATCAAGGTCAGATGAATCTGGACTAGAATCACACTTTTCTTACTGTGCATCTGTGCAATTGATTTATTTCCTTAAACCCCAGCTTTCTAATTTGTCATTGAGAGAGAATTCAAGCAGCCAACTCAAAGGTTATTATGAGGATTAAATAAAAAACAACTTAGAAAATACTTATCTGGAACACGTTTTTAATGATGTCATTCTATGAATAAAAAGTTGCACATGTAAAAGTGGATATACTTACATTATATGTGATTACTGTTCATACATATATGACATAGTTTGTAGAGTGTTCCTTTGTAGTTATCTCTGCTTAAATAGCCTTCCCTACTAAACAAAATGTGTCAAGTTCCCATTATTGTTTTGGTGCATCTTATTTTATCACTTTCATCACTTTCAATTTGCCCTCCTCATCTCTCCTTACCCTGACTTCTGCCTTTTTTCATTCTCCTGCTTCATCTGTTACCTGTTGCTTCTACTTTGATTTTACTATTGGCTTGACATACATGCATCAGAATAAGACCTGATTAAATTTTGCTGTACTGATTTACTAAGCAGATTACAAACTCCTCTTGAGATAGTTTCAAAAAACCACTGGAAGTACTAATTCCCTTTACTTAATTAACTGGACAACCAATTTTTCCCATTGTATTTAATGACACTAAAATAATTACAACCAATTATACTCAATTCTCTTCTATTTTCAGTGTGTTGTAAATCATATGTAATCTGCCGTCCCCATCTTAACATGACGATATGTGTTAAAAGTTATTTGTAAATTAAAATCATTTTGTAATGTAAAATTTGTAATTGATTGTATTAGCTTCTGCAAGAATACATTGGTGAATTTGAAATGAATGTTTGAAACTCAAATTGAACAGAATGACACCATTGCTCAAGCAATAAGCCACAAATTCCCAGAATGGGTTATTACATCCACAAGTTGGCAAAGATTTCCAATTAAATGTTAGGGACCATGAAGGAAATAACCCTTCACGTATGATGTGACATTTCTCCAAAATATCACTCATATCCTTAGCTATCCCTTATTATCTGATGATACAAAATGAGATTTAATTTAAGATTTGCAGTCAGTATTTTAGTACTTTCATTTAAGAAATTTTATCTTGCACTGCTTTCTAAACACTTTATACCTCTCACATTTGAAATCTCTCAGTAACTTTAGGAAGAATCTTTTCAGTAGAAAACCTGAGAATATAGAAAATACCCTTTAAGGCCTATTTCTTTCCTATTTAGAGACACAGAGACAACTTAATTATAACTGGATTTATAATTAAGGTATTTTGAACTTCTTTATTTATTTCAACACTCTAGGGTGTGAGGGTAGATACATTTGGTGAGAGGCATACATTTTTTGTCAAATGCCTCTGGGGAGCATATAAATGTATTGTCAGAAATTCTTCATTTTGACTTATCTCCTTGCCTTTATAGCCTTTCAAGGTTTATTTACCTCTTTGGAATGCATATGTATTCCTTTTTATAATATTTCTAACTTATAGTTCATTTTCAACTATGTAGGAACTCTTTCGACTGTTATTACCTTTAACTTTACAATAACACAATTTATAAATGACTATCATTTTTTGTTAAATCTTGGCACCACTTCAAATGTGGTTAGTTACTTAAACATAAAAATGCTTTAATTATTAAGTGTTTTCATCTACAAGGTGACCTTGGAAATAGTTACTGTGACTGAGGTTTTCTGGACAGTCTTTATTTTAAATAGTCTATCCAATTAAAAGACCATATGCCTTGAATTTATATTCAGAAAGTGTGATCAAATGCCTCCAGGCATGTGAGTGTTCATTCCACTGGCACTATCTTTAAAAGTTTTGATGTTCCGGTCTTTATAAATGCTTTTTGATCTGTGGGAATACACTTTACATTTGTTTTATCGCTCGACTGTCTTTAGTTCCAAATTCTTCCTCTCTCATCTATTCTGCCACCAGTTTTTTTTTTTTTCTGTAATTTTATTTTACCTAAGAAAGATCAAACAAACTTTTTATACATGGAAAGCTTTTTTGTTTCTTTATTAAAAATAAAACTATGATGATTTAAGCTTTTTCACAGAATAAAGCAATCTTTATTCTATAGATACTCAAGATAACAGGAAAATGAATAGTGGCGTCTGGTTAATACTCTTTTCCAGATTCTGTTATTAACGCGTTAACATTCCTCTTTGAATTCTCAAACAACTTATCATTAGTAACTTCATTTTATTCATATTCTTTTTGGTTTCAAACCTCAAACTCTTAATCATTATACCCTGTTTCCAACCACTGTGTTTGTGTGTGTGTATGTGTGTGTGCGTTCTTCCCAAAGTTTATTATTTACTGCCTTATGGTCTGCCTTTCAGTCACCTGGGATTAATCTTTGTTCCGCCAATGTTCAGTGTACTTTTCATCATCTATGTCTGCGTATATAGTCTTTCCTTTAACCTTGAATGTTTTACTCACATTTCTCATATATGAACAATCTTGTCAGTTTCCAAGGCAAAGTTTAAACCTTGCGTCTTCTACGAAACCTTCCCTGAATAATCAATATTAAAATAAATGGCTTACCCTTTCAAACCACAAAAATATATGATACTAAATACTATCATATGAGGCTTGGAGCTTACTATTTTAGTTCACTGGCACTCTTTCTAGAGCTCAGCTCCTAGCATCGAGATGAAAATACATGAAGACAGAAGATGCTTGGGTTTGGAAATGAAAGATATAAGCGTTTTAGATCAGGCTCTGGCATGAAGATCTGATTTACCTAGGGACTTAAAAAGGCAAGAAGGAAATGGAGACACCTTAGTTCCTTCCTGAAGCTATTGAAAGCTGCCTGTGGTTAAGGAAATTATTAATACTTACATTAGCAGGTATTCATTCAATGTTTATTGACTTGAATTACACCCTTTGTGTTGAAAACTAAACAGCCATTTTGCAGTATATCATGGGCTAATCAATTAATTTATTCTCACCTTGTATATTTTGAATGACCTGGAGAGATGAGTAGTGTTGATTATGACTGAGAATGAGTATTAAGAAGCCTTGGATTAGAAGGTGGTAGTTTCAGGTATTTTCAAAGAGGGCTCTTCTATGCTTATACAATTAATGGGGTAGAGAATTTGGGGAGGGGAAGAATGCTGGGGAAACAGTAACAAAGGGAAAGAGACATGAAGATTCAGTATGACAAACTCATGGTGCAGATTTAAGTGGCCGATGGTCTTAGTTTTTAGAGGAGTTCTTTTAGCAAATAATTAAATATCAGGAACTGTGCTAGGCATTTGACATATCTTCCCATATTTCTTCCAAAATTTTTTTGTTTGATAAAACATGTCAGAATGGTACTGAAATCATTTTAAGCATGTATAAAAGCATATTAGCATTGAAAACATCATAGAAATGTATTTTTATTTGATCTTAGTGGACTACCACTTGAGGTACTATTTGAATTACAAATTAATGATCTCAGAAAGCCTGTATGCGTCTATAAACATGAATCAGTTCTGTTCAGTTCAGTTCAGTTGCTCAATCATGTCTGACTCTTTGCGATCCCATGGACCACAGCATGCCAGGCCTCCCTGTCCATCACCAACTCCCGGAGTTTATCCAAATTCATGTCCATTGAGTTGGTGATGCTATCTAACCATATCATTCTCTGTCATCCCCTTCTCCTCCTGCCTTCAGTCTTTCCCAGCATCAGGGTCTTTTCCAATGAGTCAGTTCTTCACATCAGTATATAAACATGAATATAAGCTGTCAAAGTTTTTCTTGATAAACTAAAAGTAAAGAGATAATAAAAAAGTTCCCATGCAATCAACTATAAATTCTTTGGGTTTAATACATCATCCTCTTCATTATCAACCCCTCCTTACTTTTATTTCTTAGCCTTGTTTTCTATTACAGGGCTTTTTACTTTGTGTTTTTTAAAATAATAGTCACTTAGAAGAGCAGTGTCCTAAAAAACAAAACAAGCAAACAAAAAGTGTGTCCCAATATACTAAAAACCATAAGTAACAAATAAGAGAGTATATAAAAACAAGTAGGGATTGGGTGGTAAGCTTTTGGCTATTACTGCCGTGAACATTAATGTACAGATATTTCTTTGAGATCAAGCTTTCAAATTCCTTTTTGGAGGGTGTATACCTAGAAGTAAAATTGCTGCATCACATAGTAATTCTATTTTTAGTTTTAAAATAAACCACTGTAGTACTTTCCATGGTTGTTGCTGGCTGCACATTCCCACTAACAGTGCACAAAGGTCAAAGGTCTGTGTTTTTCACATCCTCACTGATGTCAGTATTTATTTCCCTCCTTCCTTTCTGCCCTCCTTCATGCCTTTCCCTTTTTTCTTTCTTTTCTCTCTCTTCCACATCATTCCTTCCTCCCATTCTTTCATAGTAGCCACCTTAATAGGTATGAGGTGATATCTCATTGTGTTTATTTTTAAATTTTATTTTTAATTTGAAGACATTAAAGATATTGCTTTGCAATATTGCATTGGCTTCTACCATACAACATGAATCACCTACAAGCACATGTGCCCCCTCCATCCTGAACCCCCCCCAATCCCATTCCACCCTTCTGGGGTGTCACACACAGCCCTGAGTCAGGCTCCCAGAGCCCATTATACAGAGAGAAGTAATTCATCGTGATTTTGATTTATATTTCACTAATGATTAGTGATGTCAAGTATCTCTTTATATGCTCCTTGCCTGTTGTGTATCTTCTTTGGAGAAATGTCTGTTCAAGTTCCTTGCCCATTTGATAACTGGGTTATTTGTTCTTTTTGTTTTTATTGAGCTAAAACAATGCTGGATATGCTGGATATTAACATATGCTGGATATTAACATATGCTGGATATTTTTACATATATGTAAAAATACATTAACTTTATATATGCTGGATATTAACTCCTCACAAGATACATGATTTGAAAATATTATCTCCCATTCCACAGTTGCCTATTCACTTAGTTGATTGTATCCTTTTATGAATTTTTTTTATGTAGTCCAATTTATCTATTGAAGTATCAGCTATCATCCATCTATCTACCTATCATTGCCTCTGTCAAAGACAACTTTTGTCTTTATTGATTCTCCTTGTTGTATTTTTCTGTTATTACTTTGTTCTCTATTTTTGTCTCCTTTCTTCTTTCTTACTTTGATATGTTATCCTTATTTTCTATTACATCTAACTACATCTAACTACTTGTCAATATTTTGGGGATTTCTAATGTAAGCATTTGAGGTTGTAAATGTCATGCTTAGAACTACTTTAACTGTGTCCAGAAGTTGTTGGCACATAGCATTGTTCAGTTTTGAGTACTTTCTTATTTCTATGTTTTTGCTTTTTCTGATTTTTGCTTCTGGGGAACTCTAATTTTACTCTCAGTTCAGCAATTTTAAAAGATTTAGTTTCATCTAGGATGTTTAATGATTTTCGTGATCAAGACAATCTACCATTCTGTTGTAAATGGAAACTTTGTTCCTTGTTTTTAATTGTCTTTCTGTTACTATTTCAAAGCACAGATGTGAGGCAGAAGGGAAAATGAAGCTGTTTCTATTTCTAAATACAGAGGTTATTTTTGGACAGAGATTAGCCATGCTTAGCATTATTGATGACTAAAATCTACCCTTGAACATATTTTAATTGTAAAGAGAAAAATCAGACTTTCGATTTCAGGAGTAAGTAAATACTATCATACTGTGATAATAACTAGTCTAAGTTAGTATATGATATGTGTCTTTATGCACTTATGTGTTGGGAGCCTGTTTTATTTGAATATACAGATGTATAAAAGTATTGAGTATGCAGAGGGACGTGGGAGAATAATGTACTCACTTTGGGACAGTCCAGACCTGTCTGAAATTTGACTAATAATATTATTCTCATTTTTAGAGATGATTTAAACATGTGGTTAATACAAGTTTCAGTTTACCACAATGCATTCGATTTATAAAAAAAATGAAAAATGTTTTTATACCAATTATGTTCTAATTTTTTAATCTATGTTCTTTATTATTCCTTAACCTTGGCAGTGACATTTAACCAAGCCTAATTAAGACTTGATTTCCAACTCTGTAAAGTGATAAGACATAGAGTATTTTGCACTAGACAAGACATAGAGTATTTTGCACTTTGAGGTACTCAGTACTGTAGAGTTTTCAACAAACTAGTGAATGTAACAAAACAGAAGCAGACTCGGAGATATAAGAACAAACTAGAGGTCACTAGGGAGGGAGGGCAATATAGGTGTGGGGAGCCTGGGGGACATAAACTACTGGGTGTAAGATAGGCGTAAGGACGTATTGTACAACACAGGGGCTACAGATAAACTTTTTAAACTGTAAATGGAAAGTAACATATTATATAAAAACTTAGTATGACAAAAACCACTACAATATTGTAAAGTAATTAGCCTCCAACTAATAAAAATAAATGAAAAAAAAGAAAAAAAAGAAAATTATATAAAAATTTAAAACATAAATGACATAATGATAATATAAGAACACTACCAATACAAAATTCAGATACCCTTTCCTAGTCTAAGTGTCACCACAACACCCTTCTGTTCATTTGCCTTAAGATTATGTCACCTTCCTGCTCAGACAGTATTAATAGCATCTGTGAGTCACAGAATTTCAGCTGGGCAGTCCTGACTTCAACACTATTTCAGACAGGTCAAGTACTTTACTTTTTGGGGCTCCAAAATCACTGCAGATGGTGACTGCAGCCATGAAATTAAAAGACACTTACTCCTTGGAAGGAGAGTTATGACCAACCGAGACAGCGTATTAAAAAGCAGAGACATTATTTTGCCAACAAAGGTCCATCTAGTCAAGGCTATGGTTTTTCCAGTGGTCATGTATGGATGTGAGAGTTGGACTATAAAGAAAGCTGAGCGCTGAAGAATTGTTGGTGCACTGGGAAGACTCAGAGGGATTGTGTAGAGAGGGAGGTGGGAGGGGGGATCGGGATGGGGAATACATGTAAATCCATGGCTGATTCATGTCAATGTATGACAAAACCCACTACAATATTGTAAATTAATTAGCCTCCAACTAATAAAAGTAAAAAAAAAAAAAAAAAGAATTGTTGCTTTTGAACTGTGGTGTTGGAGAAGACTCTTGAGACTCCCTTGGACTGCAAGGAGATCCAACCAGTTCATCCCAAAGGAGATCAGTCCTGGGTGTTCATTGGAAGGACTGATGCTGAAGCTGAAACTCCAATACTTTGGTCACCTGATGCAAAGAGTTGACTCATTGGAAAAGACCCTGATGCTGGGAAAGATTGAAGGCAGGAGGAGAAGGGGACAACAGAGGATGAGATGGTTGGATGGCATCACTGACTCAATGGACATGAGTTTGTGTAAACTCCAGGAGTTGGTGATGGACAGGGAGGCCTGGCGTGCTGCAGTCCATGGGGTCTCAAAGAGTCGGACACGACTGAGTGACAGAACTGAACTAAAGTATTTTAACTTTACTATGCCTTATGTTTATGATCTACAAATAATAAAAATAATTATTTATGCCTTATAGGATTATTGTGAATCTTCAGTGAGAAACTAGATATAAAGTTATCTATATCTTTGATTGCAATTATCAGTTTTCACAGAGTATTAGTTGAATATTTCAAAAAAAAAACAAACAACAGAAAATGCAGGCAAACAAACAACAGTTTGTTCTTAAAGTGTATATATATGACGTGATGGTATAAAATAATTTTCAGTATTTAAGTCCTTGTAAAATAATATGAATCCCATACTAGTTATCTAGAGATACCTTTAATCTTGAGAAGTTTAAGCATGTAAATTTTCTTCTACAGAATTATTTAAATTTAAAGCAGGAAATCAGAAACATGAAAAAAGAACACTAAGTGTGATTTTATAGCAGAGAAAATTAAGAATCTGAGTGATATAATGTGATTTACTCAAGGTCATAATACACTGTCGAACAAAAATGTTTGAGTATAAAATTCTCCCCCTGTGCAGGTTCCCATTTCTTAAATTTTTTATCATTTTATTCAATGGAAAATGTGTCTTTTCTGTAGACCACTACTTGTTAACTTTTTTTTTTTTTTTTTTCCAGTGGGTTTTGTCATACATTGATATGAATCAGCCATGGATTTACATGTATTCCCAATCCCGATCCCCCCTCCCACCTCCCTCTCCACCCGATTCCTCTGGGTCTTCCCAGTGCACCAGGCCTGAGCACTTGTCTCATGCATCCCACCTGGGCTGGTGATCTGTTTCACCATAGATAGTATACATGCTGTTCTTTTGAAATATCCCACCCTCACATTCTCCCACAAAGTTCAAAAGTCTGTTCTGTATTTCTGTGTCTCTTTTTCTGTTTTGCATATAGGGTTATCGTTATCACCTTTCTAAATTCCATATATATGTGTTAGTATGCTGTAATGTTCTTTATCTTTCTGGCTTACTTCACTCTGTATAATGGGCTCCAGCTTCATCCATCTCATTAGGACTGGTTCAAATGAATTCTTTTTAATGGCTGAGTAATATTCCATGGTGTATATGTACCCACAGCTTCCTTATCCATTCATCTGCTGATGGGCATCTAGGTTGCTTCCATGTCCTGGCTATTATAAACAGTGCTGCGATGAACATTGGGGTGCACGTGTCTCTTTCAGATCTGGTTTCCTCAGTGTGTATGCCCAGGAGTGGGATTGCTGGGTCATATGGCAGTTATGCAAATGGTTATTTCTGTTACTAACCTGTGGAAAAATTTAATTACTTGTGATTTTCTTTTGATTGTTCATTTTTGTGGGTTATAGATACAGTTGCTTTTAAAAACATTTTAAGGGAAAGAAGACACTTGTGTTTAAATTGGTGATTAGGAGAACTGAGTCATCTTCCACTGAGGGACCAAACGAATGGTAATTTTCCAAATTGCCAGATTTTCACATATATCACATGAATAATTGAATGATGAGAATAAGCCAAATTCAGCAGAGTTAATTTTAGTTGGGTGAATTCAATACCATCTGGACTTTTGGCTTTACTAACTTTTAATTGACCTACTTCTTTCCGAGGAGCCCTAATACCTAATTTATAAAATTGTTATTCAAGCTCAACTCAGAATGAGGAAGGTCAATTGTTCAAACACTTAGTTTTATAAATGAAATAGGTGTCTCATTTGTAATATTAAAAATTCATTCCTTTTCATTGTCAATTTAATAACTATGTAATAATTTAACCTGATGTCTTTTAACATTTAGCTCGAATTTTCTTACCATCTCCCTTTTCAGCTTTAATTTACTATTAATTTTGTATGACTCAGTTGCTGTCTCTGATTAGAATATATCAGTTTCCCCAAAACTTGATCACTTTCAACCTCACAGGAACCTTGACCATCTGTATTATTTCTTTCCTATGAAATGTTTTCAGTACTTATCATCAGAAGAGTCATCATATAATTTAACTTAGATTTCATTGGACCTCAAAATACTAATGTTTCTACAATATTTCATTTTAATTATTCTCTTGGGATTTTCTTGGCATGATCTTATTGTTAAATTTAACAAAAACTTAATTTCCATCTGCTGCTAAAGTTTAAACTTCATAAATTAAAATATGTTATCTAATTATTAAAGTTATTATTATGTCTTTCACGAGCATTAATACATAATAAATCTTTGGAATACCCTCTACCCCATATGATGGCAATAAAACATTTACTTTAATGTTAAAATTAAATTTATATTTCTCTGAAGCTGATTCATTGAAGCAGACACTATTAAATCCTACACAGTCAAAAAATATTTATTGGTCATCATTAATTTTACTTTCTAATAAGTACTTTAAATAGCATTCAGCAGAAAGAAGCTGAATATTTTCTGCATTCTAAAAATATATTTGTATTATATTTGAGTATGTGCAGCATTTACTATTAAAAATATTCTTGTTTGGAGGAACTCTGTGGTCCTGAGATTCTTGCCTTTTTTTCACATTTATGGAATAAATAGCCAAGAGGAATGCTATTTCTTGGAGGCATAGGGAATATTTAAAATGTGAGAGGGTAGTAGCTAAACCACATATTATATGTTAGTTAGGCAAATTTTTTTTTTGTTCTTGTTCTTGCTCTTATAACTAGTTTTAGATTGTTTTTGTTGTTTATTTAATTATTTTTATTTACAATGTGAGTTTTTTTTTTCTTATAGAGTGTGTTTGCTAATCTCAACAACTTCCCATTATAAAAAAAACAAACAAACTTCAGTCTATCATATTTGTCATCAGAAACACTTTCAACATAAGAATCTAGGGAAATGTAAATATGTTAACCATTACTATACATACATAGAGAAATGTGATTTTATATCAATATTATACATAATTAGATTATACATTTTGTTAGTAAATGTTTGGTTATGTGCTCCCATTTTATTTATTTTTATTTTGTATAGAAGTGTAGTTGATTTGCAATGTTAATTTCTGGTGTACAAGAAAGTTATATAACTGAATTACTTTGTTGTACACCACATATTAACAGTATACATTTTATGTAATTATATAATTATTTATTTTATAATGTCATATATAACATGTTATATAATTATATATCATATAAATTAAATATATATTCTTTTTCATATCCTTTTCTATTATGGTTTATTACAAAACATTGAAGACAGTTCCCTGTGCTA
Source organism: Cervus canadensis (assembly GCF_019320065.1). Taxonomy (NCBI): domain Eukaryota; kingdom Metazoa; phylum Chordata; class Mammalia; order Artiodactyla; family Cervidae; genus Cervus; species Cervus canadensis. The sequence continues at coordinate 63,000,209 of NC_057398.1, read as the reverse complement.
TACAATAGTACCTTGATGTTTATCTGTTTTGTTCATAGTAGTGTGTATCTGCTAATCCCAGTCCTTATTGCCAAATTGATCTCTTCCCCTTCTGCTTCCACTTTTGGTAACCATGGGTTTGTTTTCCGTGTGTGTAAATCTAAGTCTGTTTCTGTTCCATAAATAAGTTCATTTGTGTTATATTTTAGACTTCACATATATTGATATAGTTTGGTATTTGTTTGGTATATAATTTGGTATATATCACATATTGTTTGGTATATATCACATATTGTTTGGTATATAGTTTGGTATATATCACATATTGTTTGGTATATAGTTTGGTATATATCACATATAAATGATATAGTTTGGTATCTGATATATGTCATTAGTATGATCATCTCTAGGTTCATCCATGTTCTTGTAGATAGCATTGTTTCATTCTTTTCTTTATGCTGATTAGTTTTCTGTTCTATATATGTTCCACATCTTTATCCACTCATCTCTCAATGGACTTTTAGGTTGCTTCCATGTCTTGACTATTGTAAATAGTGCTGCTATGAAAATTGGGTGCATGTATCTTTCAAATTAGAATTTTCTCCAGATATATGCCCTGGAGTGGGATTGCTAGATCTAATGGGAACTTGAGGTTTAATATTTTTAGGAACTGCTATACTGTTTTCCACAGTGATACACCAAAACAGATTCCCACCAACAGTGTAGGAGGGCTCCCTTTTCTCCATACCCTCTCTAGCATTTTTTATTTGTAGACTTTTCAGTGATGGCCATTCTAACTGGTGTGAGATGGGACTTCACTGTAGTTTTGATTTGCATTTATCTAATTAGCAATGCTGAGTATCTTTTCATGTGCCTGTTGGTCACCTGCTAGTCTTCTTTGGAGAAATGTCTGTTTAGGATTTCTATCCATGTTTTGATTGGGTTGTTTTTCTGTTATTGAGTTGTATGAGCTGTTTGCATATTTTAGAAAATAAGCCCTTGTTGGATGCACCATTTGCAAATATTTCCTCCCAGTTTGTTGCTGTCTTTTTGTTTTGCTTATTGTTTCCTTTGAAATGCAAAAAGCTTAGAAGTTTGATTAGGTTCCATCATTGTTGTTTAGTCACTAAGTCCTGTCTGACTCTTTTTTGACCCCATGGACTGTAGCCCACCAGGCTACTCTGTTCATGGGATTCTCCAGACAAGCATACTAGAGTGGGTTGCTGTTTCCTTCTTCAGGGCATCTCCCCAAACCAGGGATCAAACCAATGTCTCCTGCATTGTCAGACAGATTCTTTACCACTGAGTCATCTAGATCACTACTACAAAAAAGAAAAAAAAAAAAAAAAAAGAACTAAAGATTATCACAAAAACTCTACCTCTAAATGAACACATAACTCTCACTCAGATTATTCATTATACACTTCTACTAAATTAAATTGCTTACATAATTACAAAGGGATAGTTTCTCCACTAGACTTTCTTTCCTAATTTACCACTTTTACATATTCCAAAAACTCTAAAAGTTTTTAAAAAAATATTGTATACACTTTTCCCTTTTCAAAGATCTTCAGAAAGGTGCATAAACTTGGTAGAAAGAATTTTTTTTTCTTAAATGGATTTTTAAAAATTGGGTTATAGTTGCTTTACAATGTTGTATTAGTTTCTGTGTACAATGATGTACACAGAAATGTACACAGAATGTATCAGCCATACGTATACATATATTCCCCCATTGGACCTTCCTGCTCATTCCCACCCTATCCCATCCATCTAGGTCATCACAGCACTGAGCTAAATTCCCTGTGCTATGCAGTAGGTTCCCATTAACTATTGGCTTCACATAAGGCAGTGCTCACGTGTCAATCCCAGGCTCCCAATTCATCCCACCTCCCCTACCCAACAAGGTCCAAACACATCTCTATTCCTGCCCTACAAATAAGGTTTGTCTGTACAATTTTTCTAGATTCTATTTGGAACTCACCATTTTTAACAGACGCCTGTATTAAAAGTTTAGTAACACCTCCTTAGTGTTTACTAAGATTATTAGTCTCTTAGCAGTATTTTGTATTTAATAATGCAATTATATTTAAATACTTATTATAAAATAAATGAAAAGTAATTTTAAAATATTAGCATTGTTATAGCAATCCTGCTTTAAGGAATATGTCTATATATAGTTTTCTTGATTTTTCCCAATAAGCACAACTAAAAAAAAATATATTAGATATAAAACAAAATTAAGGAGACTTTGAAAGTTGTACGGAAGAAGATGAACTGGCTAGGGACATCAGTACCCAAGCACTGACAGTTGATGAGTTTCTAGATTTGCTTTTTGCCTCATATATCCCAGACTTGGAGTGAAAAAGTCAGTAAACCAGAAATGCCAAAAAAAAAAAAGATTTTGGCATTTGATCCATAGACCAAAAACAAAACAAAACAAACTAACAAACAAAACTCAATAAGAGACTGCTCTCTAGCATCGTTTGGACTGCAAGATTAGACCAGTCAATCGTAAAGGAAATCAACCCTGAATATGCATTGGAAGGACTGCTGCTGAAGCTGAGGCTCCAATACTTTGGCCACCTGATGCAGAGATTTGAGTCTTTGGAAAAGACCCCGATGCTGGGAAAGATTGAAATCAAAAGGAGAAGGGGGTGGCAGAGGATGAGATGGTTAGATAGCATCACTAACTCAATGAACCTGAATTTGAGCAAACTCCTGGAGATGGTGGAGGACAGAGGAGCCTGGAGTGTTGCAGTCCATGGGGTGGAGAAGAGTCAGATATGACTTAGTAACTGAACAGCAACAACTGTAGTTATTCAACCAGGAAAGAAGTTGACCAACATGATAGAAAAAAATTAGATGGTAATGTCTTTACCCCAGCCAAATACTTAGAGACTATGAGTCTCTCTTCACTATCCTGTGCCAACAAGTACCAATGGGTCCCTTGCCAGGCTGCAATAAAGGAGCCACCCCCCAGAGCAAGATGTGCCAGGGAAATCCAGGTGAGTGGAAGACTGAACTTTTCATCCCTGCTGGGTGATGAGTGATAGTTGCTCAGTCATGCCTCACTCTTTGCAACCCCATGGACTGTAGCCTGCCAGGCTCCTCTGTTCATGGATTTCTCCAGGCAAGATTACTGGAGTGGGTTGCCATTTCCTTCTCCAGGCGATCCTCCTGACCCAGGGATCCTGCATTGCAGGAGAGTCTTTACCATCTAAGCCACCAGGGAAGCCTACTATTAAGAGACATTTCTAAGTATAAAGACAGATCAACTTAAAAAGTATCAGCAGATACATGCTGGGTGATAGCAAGACCCTTTTCTCACAGTGTCGGTGCGGTCTACATGTGGAGCACACACATTAACCCCACCAAGGATTACTCAGAATTGTCTTCCTCTCTCCACTGGTATGGTGCCAGCAGTAGTGTCAAAGATAAGAAGACTTTTTCCACAACTCAACAGAAATGAATCAAGCCCCCCCCTCCCCACCCACTGCGGTATTAGTAGAAGCCAGGTGGGGTACTGTAGAGCTACTAGTATCTTTATGACTAATACTGCTGCTGCTGCTAAGTCGCTTCAGTTGTGTCCGACTCTGTGCGACCCCAGAGACGGCAGCCCACCAGGCTCTAATACTAGTGCTTCTCAAAGCTGGCCTTGGGTAGCAGAAGTCTAGTTCAGAGCTGGAACTCTGACCCCGCATCTCCTCTAGGAGCCACTCACACCCTGGGGTGTCAAAGAGGCTGAATGGGGAAACTGAATGTCTATTTGCATAGGACACAATGTAGCAATGACCCCCCTCTTTCACTATAAGTCTTATCAGGGGACTTCAACTATAAGAGATGATTTAAATAAGACCCAGAGTCTTATAACAGAACACAATACATAAGATACCTAGGTTTTCAGTAAAAATGGATTGTCATACCAAAAACCAGGAAAATTTCAAATGGAATAAAAAAATATGAACAGATGAAATCCCTGAGTTGTCAGAAACACTAGAACTATTTGAGAACTGTTTGAAAATGCCCATAATAAAATTGTGTGATTGCACAATTTAAAGAGCAGAGGAAAAAAAAAAAAAAGAAACCATCAGCAAACAACAGAAAATATCCACTTGTTTCAACTTAAAAATAAATAAATAAAAGCTGCAGCAGGATTTATTCAAGACACAGTGGTGAGGGAAGCTGATCATTTTCATTTCTCTCCAGAGAGGGTACACCTTGAAGAGTGATAGCGTGGAAATCTTTTAAACTCTAAGTTAAATTCAGTAAACTTAGCAAGTTCATTTCAGTCACTCGGTCATGTCCAACTCTTTGCGATCCCTGGGACTGCAGCACATCAAGGCCTCCCTGTCCATCGCCAACTCTCGGAGCTTGCTCAAACTCAGGTCCATCGAGTTGGTGATATCGACTTACAAAGTAATTACTTAGCCAAGTAATGCTCAAAATCCTTCAAGCTAGGCTTCAACAGTATGTGAACTGAGAAATTCCAAACATTCAAGCTGAATTTAGAACAGGCAGAGGGACAAGAGATCAAATAGCCAACATCTGTTGGATCACAGAAAAAGCAAGAGAATTCCAGAAAAAAAAAATCTACTTCTGCTTCATTGACTGTGCTAAAACCTTTGATTATAGATCACAATAAACTGGAAAATTCTTAAACAGATGGGAATACCAGACCACCATACCTGCCTCCTGAGAAACCTGCAGGAAGGTCAGGAAGCAACAGTTAGAACTGGACATGGAACAACAGACTGGTTCCAAATTGGGAAAGAAGTACATCAAGGCTGTATATTGTCACCCTGCTTATTTAACTTATATGCAGAGTACATCTTGAGAAATGCCGGGTTGGATGAAATCCAATCTAGAATCAAGATTGCAGGGAGAAATATCAATAACCTCAGATATGAAGATGATACCACCGTTAGGCAGAAAGTGAAGAGGAATTAAAGAGTCTCTTTTTGAAGGTGAAAGAGGAGAGTGAAAAAGCTGGCTTAAAACTCAGCATTCAAAAAATGAAGATCATGGCATCCGGTCCCATCACTTCATGGCAAGTAGATGGGAAAACAGTGGAAACAAAGACTGACTTTATCTTCCTGGGCTTCAAAATCACTGTGGACGGTGGTTGCAGCCATGAAATTAAAAGACACTTGCTCCTTCAAAGAAAAACTATGATAAACCTAGACAGTGTATTAAAAAACAGAGACATTACTTTGCCTACAAAGGTTTGCCTAGTCAAAGTTACGGTTTTCCAGTAGTCATGTACAGCTGTTAGATCTGGACAATAAAAAAGGCTGAGCACCGAAGAATCGATGCCTTCGAATTGTGGTGCTGGATAAGACTCTTGGGAGTCCTTTGGACTGCAAGGAGATCAAACCAGTCAATCAGTCCTAAAGGAAATCAACCCTGAATATTCATTGGAAGGATTGATGCTGACGGTGAAGCTCTGATACTTTTGCCACCTGATGTGACGAGCTGACTTGTTGGAAAAGACCCCGATTCTGGATAAGAATGAAGCTAGGAGAAGGGGATGACAGAGGACGAGATCCTTGGATGGCATCACCGACTCAATGGATGTGAGTCTCGAGCAAACTCTGGGAAACAGTGAAGGGCAGAGGACTTCACTATTTATAGAGAGGCCTGGCCTGCTGCAGTCCATGGGGTGGCAAAGTGTCAGACAGGACTGAGCAACAGAAAACAACAAAAGTCATTAAAATCGCTTCCTTCTCCTTACCAGGCCATTACTTTGTGATGGGCTAGTTTTGGTGCCCTCTGGTGGCAGTGTGAAAAACTACAACCTGAGACCAGCCTTCGGTCTGGATACTGGAAGTTTGTGATCTGAGACGGGTAGGGGTATGGGGGTGGGGTGGCGGGGCGGGGGGCGCTCAGAACTGTCTGTGCAATTTGGACTTTTGCTAATGATGTTGTTTCTTAAAAGATGGCCCACTTACTCTTGAAGAAGATTATGTGAAAAGAAGAAAAATATTTTAAAATAATGGAAAATTATCAATGGAAAAATACAAAAGTTGATTTCAGAAACTCAGTAGATCTTAACATTCTTCTATGAGAAATGGGCAGATCAAGCAGGCAGAAAAATCACACAAGAAAATACAGTCAGACTGAATAGGTCTATATCTGTTAAATGAACTGAAACAATCCTTAATGACCTTTGAAGACTGAAAACACAAAGTCCAGATGGATTCATTGGTGAATTATGTTAAACATTTGAGGAAGAAATCATATCAGTTCTCCACAATACCTATATTTCTGAGAACAGAAACAGAAGAAATGCTTCCTAGTTTATTCTAAGATGCCAATATTACAATAAACTGTGGAAAATTCTGAAGGAGATGGGAATACCAGACCACCTGACCTGCCTCTTGAGAAACCTGTATGCAGGTCAGGAAACAACAGTTAGAACTGGACATGGAACAACAGACTGGTTCCAAATAGGAAAAGGAGTACATCAAGGCTGTATATTGTCACCCTGCTTATTTAACTTATATGCAGAGTACATCATGAGAAACGCTGGGCTGGAAGAAGCACAAGCTGGAATCAAGATTGCCGGGAGAAATATCAATAATCTCAGATATGCAGATGACACCACCCTTATGGCAGAAAGTGAAGAGGTACTAAAAAGTCTCTTGATGAAAGTGAAAGAGGAAAGTGAAAAAGTTGGCATAAAGCTCAGCATTTAGAAAACTAAGATCATGGCATCTGGTGGTTCCATCACCTCATGGGAAATAGATTGGGGAAACAGTGGAAACAGTGTCAGACTTTATTTTTGGGGGCTCCAAAATCACTGCAGATGGTGATTGCAGCCAGGAAATTAAAAGACGCTTACTCCTTGGAAGGAAAGTTATGATCAACCTAGATAGCATATTAAAAAGCAGAGACATTACTTTGTCAGCAAAGGTCCATCTAGTCAAGGCTATGGTTTTTCCAGTGGTCATGTATGGATGTGAGAGTTGGACTGTGAAGAAAGCTGAGTGCTGAAAAATTGATGCTTTTGAACTGTGGTGTTGGAGAAGACTCTTGAGAGTCCCTTGGACTGCAAGGAGATGCAATCAGTTCATCCTAAAGGAGATCAGTCCTGGGTGTTCATTGGAAGGACTGATGCTGAAGCTGAAACTCCAGTACTTTGGCCACCTCATACGAAGAGTTGACTCATTGGAAAAGACCCTGATGCTGGGAGGGCTTGAGGGCAGGAGAAGGGGATGGCAGAGGATGAGATGGCTGGATGGCATCACTGACTTGATGGACATGGGTTTGGGTGGACTCTGGGAGTTGGTGATGGACAAGGTGGCTTGGCGTGCTGCGATTCATGGGGTCCCAAAGAGTCGGACACGACTGAGCAACTGAACTGAACTGAACCAACTGAAGATGACCTTCAGTAGGTATGGATATCCAGGCAATGGAATGCTTTTCTGTGCTAAAAGTAAGTGAGCTATCAGATTATGAAAAAATTTGGAGGAAATTTATGGGCATATAATTAAGGGGAAGAATTCAACCTATAAAGTCTGCATCCTATAATTTTCAAAGATAGGGAATTCTGGAAAAGACCAAACTATGGAGACAGTAAAAAGATCTATGTTGTCAGGGGTTGTTGTGGACAGAAATGAATATGCTAATCTCTGAATATTTTCAAGACCGTGAAGATACTATTGTGCTGAATACGTGTCATTATACATTTTTCCAACACATAGAATGTACCCAAAGTGAACCTTGCATTAACTATGGGCTCTGGGTTACTTTGAGTAATTAAAATGTATCAATGTAGGTTAATAAGTTTCAACAGATGTACCACTCTGGTAAGTAATGTTGATAACGGGGGAGGCAATTTGTGTGGGGGCTTAGGGAATATATAGGAAATCTCTGTACCTTTCTACAATTTTACTGTGAACCTAAAACTATCCTAAAATATGACACATTCTTAAGCAAAATCTCAATGGATTGGGTAACAGTAAATGATAGGGAAAGAAAAAAAAGAATTGTGAACTTAAAGATAAAAGACATTGTCTAATCTGAATAGCTATATATACCACCTCCTCCAAAGAAAAATAAATAAATTCAGCCAAAAAAAACCAATAATAAAACACAATGAACAGAGCCTCAGAGCTCAGAGATCCTTGGAGCTTTAACAAAATATCTAACATTTATGTCACTGAAATCCCAGATGGTAGATGGCAGGGCTGAAAAAGAACTCAAAGAAATAGCACCTTTTCAAGTTTGTCAAAAGACATAATCCCCCTGATTCAAGAAGCTGAACAAATCCTAAATAGGGAACTGTGGAAAGATATACACTAAGCCACATCATATCAAACTTCTGAAGGCAAAAGAGAAAAAAAAAAAAAATCTCGAAATCAACAAGAGAATAACACCATCCTGGGGAAATTCAATTTAAATGCAGGAAATTTCGCATCAGAAAAAAATAGAAGCAGATTTTTTTTTTCAAATGTTGGAAGAAAAGAAATATCAACCCAGAATTGAATATCTACTCAAAATCTATGCAATTGTTAGGAATAAAAGAAAAATCAAAGCATTATCAGATTGAGGGAAATGGAAAGATTTTTATCAGCATAAAATGTACTTTAGAAGAGAGTTCTCTAAACAGGAATGAAATAATAAGTGAAGGCACTTTGAAATATTAAGAAGGGGAAAAAAGGAGTGAAAATGGGTAAGCACAAGCACTTTCCTTCCCATTTTTTCCCTTGAAATAGAATTGCTTTATAATGGTGTGTTAGTTTCTGCTACACTTCATCATGCGTCAGCCATATGTATAAATACATCCCCTCCCTCTTGAGCCTTCCTCTCCTCCCCTCATTCCACCCCGTAAGGTCAACACAGGGCTCTGAGCTGGCCTCCCTGTGCTATACAGTAGCTCCTCACTAGCTAGCTATTTCGCACATGCAAGTGTATATACGTCAGTGTTACTCTCTCAATTCGTCCTCCCCTCTCATTCCCCTCCTGTGTCTACAAGTTTGTTCTTTATGTCTGTGTCTCTCTTCCTGCCCTGCAGATAAGGTCATCTGTACCATCTTTCTAGATTCCATATACATGCATTCAGTTCAGTTCAGTCGCTCAGTCGTGTCCCACTTTTGCGACCCCATGGTCTTTGCGACTCCATGGATATATGCATTGAAATATGATATTTGTTTTACTCTTTCTGACTTACTTTACTCTGCATGACAGACTCTAAGTTCATCCACATCACTTCAACTGCCTCAGTTGCCTTCTTTTTTTGTGGCTGATTAATGTACCACTGTATATATGTACCACATCTTCTTTATCCATTTATCTGTTAATGGACATCCAGGCTGCTTACATGCCCTGGGTATTATAAATGGTTGGTGCTGCAGTTGAACACTGGGGTACCCATGTCTTTTTGAGGTACGATTTTCTCGGGTATATGCTGAGTAGGATTGTTGGGTCACATGGTAGTTCTGAGCTTTCCTGGTGGCTCAGTGGTAAAGAATCTGCTTGCCAGTTTAGCAGACCTGAGTTCGATTCCTGGTTTAGGAAGATCCCTTGGAGAAGGAAACGGCGACCCACTTCAGTATTCTTGCCTGGGAAATCCCAGGGACAGAGGAACTTGGTGGGCTACAGTCCACGGGGTTGCAAAGAGTGGACGTGACTTAGCAACTGGGTACATGTGCACGGTAGTTCTGTGTTTCGTTTTCAGGAACTGCCATATTGTTCTCCAAGGTGGGTGTATCAATTTACATTCCCAGCAACAGTTAGGAGGGTTGCCTTTCCTCCACATCCTCCCCAGCATTTATTGTTTGTAGATTTTTTTTTTTTTTTGTGATGGCCATTCTGACCTGTGTGAGGTGATACCTCATTGTAGTTTTGATTTGCATTTCTCTAATAATTAGTGATCTTGAGCATCTTTACACATTTCTTTTTTTTTTTTTTTTTACACATTTCTTTTGGTCATCTGTATGTTTTCTTTGGAGAGATACTTATTTAGATCTTTCACCTATTTTTTGATTGGATTGTTTGCTTTTTTGATATTGAGCCCCATAAGCTGCTTGTATATTTTGGAGATAAATCCTTTGTCTGTTGCTTCATTTGCAAATATTTTCTTCCATTCCGAGGGTTGTCTTTTAATTTTGTTTATGGTTTCCTCTGCTGTGCAAAAGATTTCAAGTTTAATTAGGTCCCGGTTGTTTATTTTTCTTTTATTTTCATTATTTTAAGAAGTGGGGCATGTCAAAGAGCATTTTTCCTATGTTTTCCTTTATAAGGCTTCTAGTGTTTGGCATTTCCCTTAAGCCTGTATTGTTGAGATGAAATTTAAGGAATATTTTTTTTTTGTTTTGTTTTCTCCTTTCAAAATGATGTAAATCTTTTTGTTTCCTTTTTTCTCTATAAAACCCTCATTTTCACCCCACCCACACTCATCTATCATTCTCCTTCATTCTGGGAAATTTTCATTATATACTCCCTAGATTCTATTTCACCTTTTTATTTTCTATTTTCTTTGGTCACATAGAGTGACTCTCCATGATAGGCTTTTAGGTTCATTGGTATTATAGACCTATTGATTTCCTTCCTTTTGAAGTTGATAATGAAGTGATAATATGTGTTTAAGACGTTTTCAGTGGTTGTTCAGTTCGGTTCAGTTCAGTTCAGTCGCTCAGTCATGTCCGATTCTTCGCGACCCCATGAATCACAGCACGCCAGGCCTCCCTGTCCATCACCAACTCCCGGAGTTCACCCACACCCAGCTCCATCGAGTCGGTGATGCCATCCAGCCATCTCATCCTCTGCCGTCCCCTTCTCCTCCTGCCCTCAATCCTTCCCAGCATCAGGATCTTTTCCAATGAGTCAACTCTTTGCATGAGGTGGCCAAAGTATTGGAGTTTCAGCTTCAGCATCAGTGGTTGTTATAGTTCCCCAAATACTGTCTTTCACTGGTGTATCCTTCATTCTGGCCTTTCATTTTTTAGAAAGTCTTTTGTTTTATTTTTTAGCAGTTTTCCCCCTGAATCCTACTCAATATTTCTTCCTCTAGGTGTGCTAGCACTGTAGTTGAATGCAGCTTGTTCATTTACTTTGCCTATTAAGTAAGTTGCACACCTGCTTGGTTCTCACCTGGTTGGTTCTTTCTGTTGTGAATATCTTTCTCCCCAGATATTTTCAGCATTTGGATAGGTTTTCTCAAATGTAATTGTCCTGTACCACTCAGTAGTCCAGCATTCTGTTTTTTAAAGCAAACTTTGAGGAGGAGACATCATTTATTTTTTAAGTATCAGTAGATTATATTTATGAACTTATTTTTTCTATATGCATACTTTTCAGTGCAAGCAGTTCCGATAAAGTGATGAGACATAGTATAAGTCTATTTCTTGTGATTGGGGTATCTTCATTTGTGTTCAGTGATGTTAACCTTTTATCATGGTATCTTAGTTTCCCTCTGGATTTATAGGAATTTATCCTACTCTGGAAACCTTCTTATGCATTAGGTACATATTGATACGCTTCAACTTATTGGTTGTTTGATGTAACAGAATTTTTCCATTATCTTCCCAATTTTGTCCTTGAATTCCTTCATCACTGCTGGGTGAGCCCATCAAAGGATCTCTTTTCTTTCTCCCTATCTGTGTTTCTCACTCTGAGGCTTTTATTCTCTGTACCCTGAGACTGGATTTTGGGCTTTACTGTATGACTTAGGAAAGCATTTGAGCATACACCTCTTTAATCATTCAGTTCCTACAACTCTACCATCCTCTTTTGAGAAATGTGAATTAGTCCCAAGAGTTTTTTCACCTCCTTCTGCCAAATATATATTTACATTTTTTTGTTTCTTGGATCGATGTTTAGTCAGGCCAAAATATGATTAATCTGTAGTCAGCATTTTGCTTCTATTACAATAATTTATATTAATAATTATTATCTTCCTCCCCATTTGATTGATAATCTTCTCCCAATTTCCTTCCTTCCCACCTCTCTCTCTCTACATATATATATTTTTCTATCTCTCCTCTTCTCTTTCAGCATATAATCCCTTTTATGATCCCCATAAACATAAATACAAACACACACTCAAACGCAAAGACATTGTTTATCATCTTTCAAACAAAGAAGCTGTTAATCTATAAAGAAGTTAAGGTCAATACTTTTGGTGTCAAGTTCCCTGGATTCAAGCTATTCTTGGGTATACATCCCTAGAGAAATAAACACCGAAATCCTCTCATTTATCAAAGGAAGATAATAAGAGCATATATATTTTACAGTGCAATAGTTTAAACCTCATGGCTTAGTCACTTTAAACACAAGTCTAATTAAGCATCATTTCTAATTCCCTCTTGAGGTAAATGTTATTTGACAATAAAAAATTCAAGTATATCATTAATATGAAAATTTTACTTCTTACAGATCAAACTTTAAACTTATTGCCTATTAATGAATAAAAGCAATTATATTTTTTTTACTAGTCAAAGTGTGTTTTATATATTTATCTATCCCCTAGCAAGATGGAAATTGATTTTGTACAGTCAGTGTCTTTTCCTTGCCTTTAGGTTGACAACAGATTGAAAATCCTCTTATAACTGATACCAAGACTCCTATTGCACTCATGGACAATGATAGCATCTTTCTCAACATTCAGATATCTGTTTTGACTTTTACTAGGAGTAGATCTTTACCTAGTCCTTAGCGATTCTCAATTTAAAGTACATAGTTAACTCCTAACCTCCCACCATCATTTGAACACTCTAAGAGTTCAACTGAGAAATGCATTCTTCCCGTGAGATTGGTTTTCTAGAAGCTTTAGCCAGGGTATGCGCTCATAAGTCAGAAACTTCATCTTTTTTCTTACTTTAGGTGTTTATTTCATCTTAGCTCACATGATGACATTCACTCCCTTGTTGATTCAGTATGTATTTATTGAGCAACTAGCATGGATCATGGATGTGAGGCTTGAGTAAATAATTATAGAAACAAGGTGTGATCCACATCTATGTTTAGCTTATTGTATAATGGAAGAGGCAGATGTGAACTGAGTAACCACAAAGATAAATATGTTTAGTTCTATGAAAGAAATTTATGCTGTTAATAAAAATACACAGAGCAAGAGGACTTGAATGAGCAGAAGACAGGGTTGGAAGAGCAGATAAGACAGCAATCTTCTCATGCGTTATTGATGTTTTTGAAGGGTGTACATAGTGGGTGATATTACAATTATTTTTCTGTTTTTCTAAAATGTTTATTTTACATTGGAGTATAGTTGATTAGCATTGTGTTAGTTTCAGGTGTAAAGCAAAATGATTCAGTTATACATACACATATGGCTAGTCTTTTTCATGTTCTTTTACCATCTAGGTTATTACAGAATACTGAGCAGAGTACCCTGCACTAGGTCAGTTTTGGTTATTTGTTTTAAATATTACACATTTATTTTATATGAATCCCAGGCATAGAAGACAGGAGAACTGAGTGCCTGTTAGAAAATGTTTCAGTATGTAATCTCTAGATTATGATGATAATATCCAGAGAAAGGTAACATTACAGTTTATATTTCACAAGCTTTCTGTATGTAAAGCAGCATTCTGACAACTCAAGTCTGATTCAAGCTGAAAGGTTATAATTTGGGGAAACAGGTAATTTATACCTTGTAAAATTAAGATTATACATTTTCTGAAAATTTATTTTGTCATCAAACACCATATCCAGCCTCATATGTGGATGTGAAAGACATAAAATTAATAGCAAATTGTACTAAATTATATGTATCTTAAAACCTGTGACCTACTACAACACACATATTTTCCTTTACTATGTGGGAAAAATCATAACACTTAAATAAGTTTTACTTAATGCATTTTAAACATTATAGGAAAAATATTATATTAAACTGAGTTACTACTTTAAAATAATTTTTATCATGGGATATTTTCATGAAAAGATTAGCAATTTGTATTCACTGTCTCTAAAAATTTAGTTAATAAAAAAAAGTCCTTGATCTTGCATTTTTGAAGACAACTTGTAGGTTATTTGAAATGAAGAAGTATATGTAGTTTTCACTTATTGCAAGTTCAGATATTTGATTTGTTACTCACCTTGTCATAATTCATGGTCTATGAATGTTTGATCCAATGTTTAAGGTAGAGTGTGTACCATCATGAAGAAATCTCAATGAAATTCTTAAATGTTTAATAAATTATCAAGCCACAAATTGATTTTTCGTTAGCAGGTAACTATTCTTTTCACACGTAATCTTTCTAAGGAGCATTTATTAATCTGTGTTTGGACCAAGAAAAATAATTTGCAGATTCTTTGAGTGTAGGCAGAGGATGAGACGGTTGGATGGCATCACCAACTCAGTGAACATGAGTTTGGGTAGACTCCAGGAATTAGTGATGGACAGGGAGGCCTGGCGTGCTGTGGTCCTTGGGGTTGCAAAGAGTCAGACACAACTGAGCAATTAAACTGAACTGAACTGAGTGTAGTCTTATTTTAAAACTCTTTTTATTAATCTTACTTATTGTGTACATGTTCAGTTGCTTCAGTCATGGCTGCCAGACCTCTCTGTTCATGGAATATCCCAGGAAAGAATACTAGAGTGGATTGCCATTTCCTCCTCTGGGGTATCTTCCCAACCCAAGGTTTGAAGCTGCTTCTCCTGTGGCTCTTGCATTGGCAGGAGGATTTTTCACCACTGAGCCACCTGGCAAGTCCTAATTTTTTCTCATTAACTTTACTAAAGCACATTACCTTGATTCATATTTATGTTTTTGTTCTTTAGTTGCTAAGTCATGTCCTACTCTTTTACGACTCCATGGACTATAGCCTAGCAGGCTTCACTGTCCATGGGATTTCCCAAGCAAGAATACTGGAATGGGTTGCCTTTTCCTTCTCCAGGAGACCTTCCTGACCCAGGGATCGAACCCGCCCCTCCTGCATTGCCAGGCATATTCTTTACCACTGAGCCACCGAGGGCTGGCTGGGACAAAAATCTGTGACTTTACAAGGGTGCACATGACAAAATTTACTAGAAAGTAAATTCTACTCCTTGCACCATCTCAGTTAATTGTTACAAATTTTTCTTTACAGAGGCAGTATTATCAAACATAGACTTATAAATTAAATGACTTTACATCACTGAGGTTAAGAATTTGCCAAAATGTACATACCTTTGAATTTTGTGAACTAAATTGGTGAAAATTTAGTTGCTTCATGGCTGAAGCAACTTAGCACAATACAAACATTCTGCTCTACATTTGGCAGCTTATTCAAAATACAATAGTCATTGAAACTTTAGCTGACTCTTAAATCTATTCTCCTTTGAAAGACTAATATTAGTTCCTAAAATATTTAAATTTATGTAAGAAATGTAAATTTTGACTCATTATTCAAAATAAATAATTAATTTTGTAATTATAATTTTCAAAGAAAGACATTTGTATTTGTTTGTTGCTCATTTTCACAGAGAATCAAGTAGATATTTTATTTTAGCTCAGTTGTGTTTGTCTCTTATCTACACTGATCAATAATTATGAAATCTGTGTAATTACATGGATGTGATTGAGGAATAATTGTGATGAGATGTAACAGATGTTAAACTATATTTCCAAAATTTAGAAAGAAAGCTTTTGCTTGTTAAATCATTCCCTCTCTCAACTTAGAAAGTCACTCATTAGCACCATGTATGTTTATTTTTTACATCAACATTTTTGCTAACGTCTCTTCAAAAGAATGGTTTAATTTAAAAATGAATAATAAATCCATATATTTATACATATACATACATAAACACATGTGTATATGTATATATATATATACACACACACACATATATGGGCTTCCGCAGTAGCTCAGCTAGTAAAGAATCCACCTGCAATGCAGGAGACCCCGGTTCAATTCCTGGGTTGGGAATATCCCCTGGAGAAGGGATAGACTACTCACTTCAGTATTCTTGGGCTTCTCTGGTGGATCAAATGGTAAAGAATCTGCCTGCAATGTGGGAGACCTGGGTAGGGAAGATCCCCTGCAGGAGGGCATGGCAACCCACTCCAGTATTCTTGCCTGGAGAATCCCCATGGACAAAAGAGCCTGGCGGGCTACAGTCCATGGGATCCCAGAGCTGGACATGACTAAGCACACACCCGTGTATGTATCTACATTGGTGTATTAGCATGTGGTCCCATTATAGTCCTATGAAATGAATTACTTTGGGGGATACCTGTGGTATTTTCCTTAAATTTTGATTCAAATCCCTATTAAACTACTGAAAATAATTTAAATCCATGGCTTCCCTGGTGGCTCAGATGGGAAAGTGTCTGCCTGCAATGCAGGAGACCCAGGTTCTATCCCTGGGTTGGGAAGATCCCCTGGAGAAGGAAATGGCAACCCACTCCAGTACTCTTGCCTGGAAAATCCCACGGACGGAGGAGCCTGGTAGGCTACGGTCCATGGGGTCGCAAAGAGTCAGACACGACTGAGTGACTTCACTTTCTTTTCACTTTCAAGATAAAATTAAATCATTTTCAGTATTTCATAGCCCTAAAAATGTAATGCATTTTAAGAATTAGAAAAATACATTAGTAGCCACAAACCAGACCATTCTTAAAAATTTCTCAGTAACCCCATCCAGATCTTATATACTCAGTAATATAGTCAAGAGGCTACAGCTGTTAATACAATGAATTCTTATTGTTTTACTGGAATGGGTAATGCTTTGTTGCAATCATGATAATTGGTCTTCATTCTACTCTGAGGGCTTCCCAGATGGAGCTAGTGGTAAAGAATCTGCCTACCAATGCGGGAGATTTTAATGACACCATTCAAGTCTTGGGTCAGGAAGATCCCCTGGAGGAGGGCATGGCGGCCCACTCCAGTACTCTTGCCTGGAGAATTCCATCTACAGAGGGGCCTGGCAGGCTACGGTCCATGGGGTCGCAGAGAGTCAGACACGACTAAAGCAACTTGGCTCAGTACAAACATTCTGCTCTACATTTGGCAGCTTATTCAAAATACAATAGTCATTAATGATGCTTCTCAAAAACCCTGCATGCAAACATTTCACATAAGTCATATTTGTGATTATGCCTTTCTTCCAATATTTTTTAATAGATTCATTCTTCTAAATTCCTAGCTTCATATTAAAATACCTCCCAAGCTTTAAAAACCCTGCTACTGTTAAAAAAAAAGAGAAAGTATCAGTGTATTAAGGGGCAGGAGGGTGAAAGAGAATGAATTTTCTATCCTGCCAACTTCTCAGCATTCAGTTGCTTTTAGAAAACTGGCCTCAGAACTACTATTATTCAGGCCATTAGCAACATTTCCCTTGTTCTGGCCAAATGGAAAATAGCATCATTTGTGAGATGTGGAAACTCCTCTGAAAGAACTTTAAAAAAGCCAGTTTTATATATAACGATTACACATAATAGAATTATGGGAGACCAGTTATTGATTATTAGCGGCCTTTCTTAAGATCAGTATGATTTTACAGATGCAATTAGAAGGTCATTGCTGCTAAAGATTGGCAAGTTCATTTATAATTCTTAGGCTAGATTTGTCCACACATTAGTGCTTGGGTAATATATTTTGTTTCAATATTCTGTTGTGTCTGCAAGTTTTAATGAATATTGACAGAATTAAAATTTCAAGCCAACAAATGTACTATCATGAAAAGTAATGTAATAATAGGTTTTAGGACTTCAGAAAACAACTTTATTTAGTGTAAATTAGCAGTTAAAGATAAACCGTTTCAGCAAATGTATAAACTCATTTCATCAATATTTTTACTTTGTCTTTCCTTTGGTAGTGAGTACAAAATATCTAATATCAACCGTGGCAGATTCTGTATTATTCAGGAACCAAGTATACATGTGTAATTTTAAAGAAAGCACGATTTTTTTTTCATTTATTTTTATTAGTTGGAGACTAATTACTTTACAATATTGTAGTGATTTTTGCCATACATTGACATGAATCAGCCATGGATTTACATGTGTTCCCCATCCCGATCCCTCCTCCCACCTCCCTCTCCATCCCATCCCTCTGGGTCTTCCCAGTGCACCAGCCCTGAGCATTTGTCTCATGCATCCAACCTGGGCTGGTGATCTGTTTCACCCTTGATAATATACATGTTTTGATGCTGTTCTCTTGAAACATTCCACCCTTGCCTTCTCCCACAGAGTCCAAAAGTCTGTTCTGTACATCTGTGTCTCTTTTTCTGTTTTGTATATAGGGTTATCGTTACCGTCTTTAAAGAAAGCATGATTGTTAATGGTAAGTCAAGTGTAAGTGCAAGTCAAGTGTACTGAGTACATTTATGTATTCACACAGAATGTAAATACAAATAAGAAAGGTCAATGGCAATGTGGCAGTGATGTAACCATTATTTAAATGAATTTGTTGATGTCATTCAGGTTTTCTAATCTTTTTTATGAGAGGGGTAGGGATAAAATTATAATAAATATGGTTGTAGAAAAGTAAACATTATAGGGACACACATAGTAAATGATGCTTGCAAGTCGGAATTTTTAGCAGCAAACATGCAACTCTAATCAACTAATGGAGGCACCTTAGAGCCAAAGAAAACAATTTCAAAGTAATGTTCTGGCTGAACTGGTTAGAATCCATTTGTGTGTTCTACAAAATAGTGGTGCTTAGAGAGGGGCTGAGTTACACTAAACGATGATTGTGCTGGTGTCACTTAAAGACTTCCAAAAGTTATATGAGATGACATTTATGTTCTATGAAGGCTTCAGGTAGAATACAGCACTTAGTTAGATATAACAATGCTCTTATTTAATATAAACATAATGCATCTGGATAGAATCCTGAGATGCCTTTAGGTAAAATGCTTTTATTATGATAATGTTATCAGACAGGATGTTTTCAATTCAGCACTCTATTACTTTGTTTTTCCAAAATTTAATTAATGCATGGTCTTGTTCCAACTGAAGTGAATTTATTCTTCAGGAAAGAAAAAACAAACAAACAAAAGAAAAAACACAAAAACTGTGCCCATAAATTTCTAATTCATGTACAATCATTAGTTCCTTCTTGTCTTCTCAAGTTACGCCAAATTTAAAATACTTGATTTCAGCCATGGTATTGCTAGAAAGCAAGCAAACAAATGACCAGCTCTGTAACAATCTTGGTAGCTTACATGAGAAGCTCTCTTTTCTCTTCATGTTCCTGTTCATCCTAAGAAGGTGCAGGTCCAGTGGTTGAAGGATAGGTGTTTAAATCACCTTTCTTGATCAGGGTTCCAAGCTGATTGTCCAGGCTAACCTACAGCTCACACTTTTTTGATCACAGCAAGCTACATGGCCACACTGACTTTGAAGAACACCAATAAGTGCAGTCATACTTGTGCTCAGGTGAAAGAGACACATTATTTGAATTCATATCTGTGTCTACTGCTCACAGTATGGTACTTAATTGTCCAGAGATTATTTCCTTTACGTGAAGTGCTCTTATCACCACTTCTGAAGATGAGTTCAATATGTTCTAAGTAGGTTTTCACCAAAAATTTATAGAGAGCATAGCAGTGATCATATATCATTACAATAAAAGCAAAATGTGAATAGCAATGAGAGATCTCAGATTTCACACCAATATTTGTGTTTTCTATGCAAATAATAGAAAGTATAATATTTCATTCTTTATATGAAAAATATTAAAAAAAAACTAGGAGAAGTTAAATAAAGCTTTGAAAATTAAAACAATTTACTGCAGTTACTAGCAATCCTGTTTTTTTTTTAATGCATTTATTTATTCATTTAGTTAGTTGAGTGGTTAATTAGTTTAGTTTTAGTATTTGGTGACACTCCCAAAGGGTTTGTCCTTTACTCTTGGTGTTGTATGACAGAGAGAATAAATGAACCTGCTGGTATGGCAAAGTGTTTTGTTCCACTGAAATGCTGGAAGGTGAACTGAGACCATAAACTTGATCGGTGTTAACAGACTGAGGTAATAAAAAGCATCCAATAAGATGAAGAAAGCTGCCTGGAAGATTGTCCATAGTCTTTGACTCTTAATAGCCATGTGAGGTGTGCATATCTAAGGGAAGGCAAAACATATTCGAAATGAGTTAGATTAGTAACATTTATATCAAGGAATTGGGTCGAGGGGTTATGCTCATTAAGTTATTGTCCCACTTGTGTTTTTGCACATTGTGAAGGTTTTGCAATTTATTCATTCATGTTGTACTTCACTTAGTAATACTTTGGAACCCTTGAGGTCAGAGGTTTTCTTCTATTCAGCTATATTACTAGCAAGATTTCTGGTAGCTACGACAATAAGTAGCAAACAATTAGTAAATTTTCTTGTTAAATTAATGTCGTAAACTGAGTTCAGAAAATCACTTAAATTTAAGAAGAACAAGCTAAAGAAAGTTGCAAATATTTCAAGTCAGAATAGATCATGGGTTGGTACTGATCATGGGTTGGTGGCATACATTTACTAATTGTCAAAAAAATAATGGAGGCTGGGATTGCACTCTTCCACTATGCATTTACCTACAGTCATCTAGCAAGAAATAGCAATTTAGAAAGAGTTTGTACAGGTTATAAAAAAAATTCACCATCAAAAAATTGTCTTGGTTATTTAAAGTCCAATTACTTCACTTAGCAATTTGTATCTTAACTTATGAGTATTTGTCAATGCATATGAGTTTATAAATCTGTTTAAACCATTGAAAAAGATATACCGCAACTTTAGGTTCAAGCTGTGTTACTCTCCCTTGATAAAATTATAAAATCTTTTCAGCAAATAAAAAAGTAACTTTTGGGGAGTAAAGTTTTGAAATTAATGAGCAACTATTATTTAGATCATGGTTTAATAAATAACTTTTAGAAGCACTGTTTTATTGTATACTTTATGTCACAAGACACTAAAACCTTAATATTTTGAATATATATTTCCATTTGTATACTCTACATGTATATCAAACACACACATGCACAAATAAATTCAGGTAAATCTCTTACAAAATGAAAACAAGTAGGAAATTACTGTTATCAATCAGGTTTGGGAAGATAATAACAACATTCGTACTCTTTTCTGAGGAAACACGAAGTAATAAATCCAGTAATAAATTCCTGAAATTTACTGAAAAGGGGTTTTAAAATTTACTCAAAGTAAATTTGACTTAAAGCAACACACCAAATGATCTTATCAGTAGTTTTCTTCAAAACATGATCCCAGGAATAGCAGTATTAGCATTGCTAGTTGAAAATGCAAACTCTTGACCCCATCTGAGGCCTAGTGAATCAGAAACTCTGGGATGGAGTCTCCAGGTGATTCTAATAGGTCTTGATGTTTGAGAACCATTGGTATGATCATACTGTTTAAAGTTGTTGGGAATCTGCTGATTTACAGAGGTGCTAGCAGGTGTGTCTCAATGAAGGCACCATTTTCAGGCTGGTCTTACCTAGATTCCTTAGTGAACCTTTTCTTGTAATTAGTTTCCAAAAGACTGGATGGATTATTTGGCTGCCAAATGTATGTCGCAGGAACAAATGGTTCATGGTTAGAGACTCCATCAGGGACATGGTTCTTGGTCCTGGAAGTATTTACCGTTCTTCATTATTCTGTGTAAATCTTTTCTGTGCCTCCCCACAACTAGTCTCTTGTATTTTCCCTTTAAAGATTGGCGAAGTATCAAATAGCACCTCCCTGGAGTTGCCCTCTCTGGTCACTTATGATAAAATAGGGCCATCTTGCCTATGGGCCATCACAATAGGCTGCCTGTGATACCTTCTAGCACTTGCCACAATCTGAATGTGTTTAAAATATAACATCTTTGATCTTAAAACTATCTCTAGAATGTAACTCCATTTAGAGTCTGGTTCACAGATGTATCTTTATCATGCACTTTTTTTGGCAGGGCATTAAGGTATTTTTTGTAGGCAAAAATGTAGATAAATATGGCACATATTTATACAATATTTAATCAGCATTTTATTTGCTAAGTAGTAACAGGGTCAAATTACACAACTAGATGAGTTTAAATCTAGTAGAAGGAAATCTCTGTGGAAGCTACTTCAGGTTTACCAGATCATTCCTGAAGAGGGAGAAAAATCTGTATAGTTGATATCAGGTAATCTAGTTCAGCATAGTCATTTTCTAAAATATTATTAAGTTGGCTTTAACTCAATATAAATGTATACATTTTTATATAATTCTTTTATATTCATATTCACTATTTTTCTGATTTGAACAAATCCAGCTTAAAAGTCATTTTGCATCTTGAGTAATTGCTGGTTAAGTTGAATTGGGGTTTCAAAATATACTGTAAGCAACAATTATTACAAGAACTAGTTTCTTTTTTGATCATATTTTTAAAAATTCTTCTACAGCTCCTTAATATTCTTGAAGTCTTACAAGTTTCCAATCTAAACTGAATAGAAAGAGAATCATTAATGATAAAAGCAAATTTAATCTTTTTTCAACTTCCTTTGGAAAATAATAAAATATTGCTTTAGTTTCCTTCTTAAAAATAATTCTACATTAATATCCTATGCATAATGAAATCATTTTTATAAGTACATAATTCCTTAGGAAAAAAATCAGTAGAAGCTGTTTACTTTAAGTGGTTTATTTTTCCTCTACACGACTTGGTTTCAGAATAGTCACTCTCAGCTACATAAATTATAAATATTGCTTCTCCTGACCATAGCACATGCAGTATTGTTACAAGCAAAAATCATTGTAATGTAGTGACTCCAGCAAAACCACCAAGTGAACTTTTCAAATGAAAACATTCAGATAGATTATGTATTTATGAATAAAAATAAATTTGCTTTTCAGGGAGTTTGGCCGCTGGAAAGTAAATAACCTTGCAGTTGAGAGAAGAAATTTCCTTGGCTCCCCTCTGCCTCTTGCCCCTGAATTCTTCCGCAACATAAGACTTTTGGGACGTCGACCTACCCTTCAGCAAATCACAGAAAATCTTATCAAGAAATATGGGACACATTTCTTGCTCTCTGCTACTCTGGGAGGTACGACTCTTTGAAATATTTGTGCCTGTGTGTGCTTGTGCATAAAACTGTATAAGTCAAGGAAAAGTGTTGGTTCATCCGAATTGCTGCAGTTTGAATAATCTTAGATTTCATTCATTAACTTAATCAACACATTTATTGAATTACTGCTAAGTATCTTGTATGGTGTTCACAAGGGTGAGGTAGAGGATTGTCACTTAGTTTCTGCCTGAAGGTAATTTACAAGCTAATAACATAGACTAAATATAGGCATAGCTATGATACTCTATAATGTAAGGTGATGTGCCAAATTTTGTTTAAATTTGAATAATAAGCAATCTAGTCACAGATGGGACTCTGTTTACAGAGAGCAGGAAAGGTCCTGAAGTAAAAAATTAAAATTCCAAAATTACATTTTTAGAGCTATTTTAACATTTCTGATGGTGGTCGAAATATGATATGAAGAGAGTATCATATGATATATGATATGAAGAAAGTATTTCATTGAAATAAATATCAATGAAGATGCATAATATGAAAGTAGAGATTAATAATGTTACTTCTTCCTCCATGTAATTAAATATCATTACATGTGTTTTATCATGGTGATATATAATTCAGTAGTTTGAGTACATGTAAATGATTTGGGGGGAGATAATAGGAAGAAAATGACACTTTTCTAAAATTTAAAAGTATACCAGAATTCCATATATTTAATGATGGGACTTAAATAATGTCCAAATATTTCATTTAAGATTGATGTTTCTTTTTCCTGTAAAGAGGACCATTGGACAAAATTGGGTAGGAATCACCATGGAAACTGATTCCCTGCCCCCTTGTCAATTTCTCAGGAAGTGTATGGAAGACAGACAGACTGATTCACACTAATGGTGAGGTGGTGTGAAAGACCACCTGCTCTTTATTTTTCCTGTCTTAGAGCATGTATATATTTTCCCCATTTCCTGCCAGTCCAGACTCACCAAGTCACATCAGTTAATTTTTCCAGAATATATCCTATATCAAATTCTTTTCTGACTCCCACCCCAGTGTCCCTATACAAGTGACCACCATGTTTCTTCTAGATTACTCCTAAGGTTCGTCCTTTGCACACATCTTTTTAAAACTTGAGTTATTTTAACTCAACCTACAATTAACCACTTGATATAAAATCCAAATGCCTTTCTGTAGTTTCTTAAGGCACCATGTGAATGATATGCCATTGGCTTTCATCTGAAACCTCATCTGACCACTCTCCTTATTGTGCTTGATTTTTCAGCCACAAGGAAACTTCACATTTTTCTGCACAAATGTTACTCTCAGAGGGGAGTAGCATTACTGATGTTCCCACCAGCAATAGTGCCTATAGACCACCAAGAATCTCTACTATTTCATGATCTCATTTTACATTCTCATAGTATTTATTATTATGTAAAAAATATTTATATGTTTCCTGGTTTATCATCTGTCATTCCTGCACATTAAAGATAGGAATCCTGCCTGTATTTGTTACCAATTTACCCCCCACAGTTATTGTGTATGGAAAATACCAATGTCTGAACAAAGCACTTAGCCATCAAGCCATCAGTCACTGCAGCCACCCCAGTTGTGGACCCTGATGGGATTCCTGAGAAAAAGGAGGATACTGGCCCTAGATAGTTAAAGTGCATATCAGAGGAATGATTTCAATTAGCACAGACTCTTGCATCTTCCCAAACATAGAAAAGTGCTAAATTCATTAACCTGAATTTCTTTGTTTTTTTCAATTTTTTAAACTTTTCTTTAATTAATAGCAATTTTTTGATGTTCCACTATCTGGTTTTTGTTGCAAAACTCCTATGTATCCTGACTCCTCCCTTCTCTTTTCAGAGCAGTCCCTCAGAGTGACCTCAGAGACTATCTTCTGGGTTTAGGTCCTTAATTTTGTCCACCAAATAAAACTTAATTTTCAACTTCTGCATTGTGCAGTTTTTTCAATCAACATTAAAGTAGTGCTGGGCACACAATAAGTTCTCTTTAAATATTTGTTAATTTTTTAAATGAATAAGTGAAACTACACTTTGCTAGGAAGCTGAGACTGCCCAGTCCACTAGATAAATGTCAAAATGGTGAAATATATGAAAGAGGATAATTGAGGTCTAATTCAGGAAGAGGGCTGAATGAAAGAGGGGAATCCATGGAGCCAGAATGGGTCAGATAAACCAATAGATTCAGAATTGGAGAGAATCAGGATGAGAGGGAGAGCAGGTGAACCAGGCATGAGGAGGGTGAAAAAGGAGAGACCCCTGGACACACTAAAGAAGCAAGTCTGCCATGGAAGCCTGAGGAATTAAATGTAGAAGAGAGAGGTAGTCCAGGCAGACAGAAAAGTTTAGCTGTAATGCGCATTCTCTCTCCATTGCCTTCCTCCATAAATAAATAATACTAAAATAATGAGATAAAGAGATCAGACTAGCCTGGTGTTGAATCCTGACTCCTTTTTTATTTTAAACCAATTGTGAGACCTTAAAAACAAGTAATTTCACTGCTTTTTAGTTTTTTTTTTTTAAGGAAAAATGGGAGAGAGTAACACCTGTGTGACAGGGTCATGGGAAGATTAGTGTTAAGTGCTATAAACAAACCATGCATTTATGTAATTGCTGTTATTACAGCAGTGTTGATGGCAAAACAGTGACACAAAATATCCCCATAATTGTGAAAACTGATTCTTTGAAAGTTATGTCTATTTGGCTTTGGAATGACAATGGTTATTAATACAATAAAATCTGAAGTGAAAGTCAAAATTCAATTATTTCTATAACACCTCCTTTTGAAAAGTTCAGTGTTGCAACATATACCATACTAGGTTTCATTACATCAACAATACAGAGTTCCCAGAAGAATTTCAGAACATAAAATATATTCTTCAAATAAGAAAGGAAGGGAGTGACAAGGGGGGAGACAGAAGAGATCAAAAGTAGAGATAATTCTCAGGGATATTTCTGTTCCTTAGCAGCAAAACTACAGTGACTTTTTGATTTATTTCATCGCTTTGGCATTATGGGTGTCACATTGTTACCGTAAGATAGTTTTTGTTTTATATGTTTTTGTCTTGTTTTTATAAACATGGTTGATGAAAACCTTTGTGGTAAATTACTTTTTAAGGTTGATTATTTGATAATGACAACCTACTTTCTCAAAATTGATTTACTTCAATTACTTAAAAGTTTTATTCAAGCATTGTCTTTCATGGTGGGTTGGGGGAAAGAATAGAATCATCATGCTCATTTGCCTTCTAATCTCTGACTGTTCTTTGGATTTAGTATTCCTGGTATTTTCTGTTGAAATTATTTTTTCATCTTTAAGTGTTACTTATATTTTCCTTCAGAAATCTGTTGGGTGATGTTAATAATTTATCTAAAATGCATGAAATTAGTTTAGTAGCTTAAGGATATAAACTATTAGCAATTAAAATGTATACTAGGTTAATTTCAGCCATTATTAAAATTATTGCTATTGTAATGACACTCTCTTTTGTTGCTATAAGTGTATTTTAACTTCATATGTTTTACCTGACTGAACATGAAATTGTATTACTCCATTTCTTAAAAATTGAGACTGGTGGTATTTAACTTGAGTAAATTCTCTTTCTCTCTCATTAAATGACCAGAACTGAAGAACAACTCTAATATTAACACCAAGGATGTCAGGTATACAAGCAAGATATTTTAAGTAAAAACCCAGGTTTTAAAATTTTATTTTTAAGGCTTAATTGAAATGTAGTTGATTTGCAATGTTATGTTAATTTCTTCTTTACAGTAAAATGATTCAGTTATACATATATATATATATATATACACACACATTATTTTTAATGTTTTTCATTATGGTTTATCACAGAATATTAAATACAGTTCTCTGTGCTGTACAGTAGAACCCTGTTGTTTATCTAGTCTATATATACTACTTTGCATCTGAAAACTCATTACTTTATAAGTAGATGCTTCCTAAGTAACTAGGTCTTCAACTAAATTTAAACATTTTTCAAAACAAGTTGAGTGTAAAATCCTCTCTACCAGCATTAAAGTGATGAAAAGGAAATAAATGAAAAATGTCTTTTTTCCCCAAGAGTTATTTAGTACATCATATTATTGACTTAGACATAAAACTTGGGATAGGATATGTGAAGCCTTTAATGGGATATTTTATGATAGAAAAGTCAGTGATTAAATTATCTTCCTATAGGGGAAAATAAATTATAAACAGCCTTCTTCAATATATATCATTTTCTACGTTTGTTTCATCTTATAGCTTCCAAACTATTTTTCAATATAGTTATTTAGCTTGCTTCTTTTTGGGATAATGATATCTAAACTCCATCACAGTTTAAAAATCTAAAATAAGCTACTAAATTTAAAGAATCAATCTTGGAGAAGATTGCACTCCTGGGATATATTGATTTCTAGCTATGGAATATATTTCAGGACTGTTTTTATAATATATTTCATTATAATACAATCTATGACAAACACTGAAATAAAGTGCATCAGTGTACTGAATACAGAAATACCGAAAAAAGAAAAAAAAATGAGTGAATGGAAACCAAAAGACCTTAACATTGTTTGGCTTACTGAGCAGATAGAGGGTGTTCACTAATAACAGGCCAGGATTCTCGATCAATAGAAAAGAACAAAGGATTAAGGGAGATGAAAATCAAAGATTAATTAAAAATTGATAAAAAATGGTATATCAAAATTTTTATAGTAATTTTAAATATGACCCGAGCCTCACCTCCACAATTGCAAAGACTTGTCCAGGCAGTCGTAGGTAAAGCTCTGAGCCATCCACAGTCCCTGGAGGATGTGAACACCTCCTGGTGAAATGGCTCTTGAAAACACAAGGAGGTGAGAAGCCGACCACAGGGGTGCTCTGTGCTCCAGAAAGCACATCCTAAAGAGGAAGATGAGGAAAAGGTGGGGTTACTGACTCCCAGGTCCCTTCCCAACACCCACCTGTCTGTCAGCCCACACCTCTGTGGGCAGGGTCAGGAATGTGGACTCAGTGAGGATAGTTTAGGCAAAGTAACTTCCCTCCCAAGTACTCTTTTTCTCAGAGATGTTTTTCTGATTGGACCAAAATTCAATCTAGAAACAAATAGATTGTATATTGAGATTTGTTCATTTACAACTTTAAAGAATTTTTTTTTATTCTCAGCAACATAAAACAGTTCTATTTTGATTTTGAATGCACAGAGTTTTAAAAGCCATCATTAATTTTTTAGCAGAAAGAGTTGTATTTTTTTGCTTGCAAGTTTGCTTTTGAATTTTTTTTTCTGAAAGTACTTCTTATGAGAATGTATCAGGGATTACCGTATGGCTCAACTTAAAGCATTTTGTCAGATATCTAATTTTACTAGCTATAGAAAATATTTTCTTCATTGTTGGAGTGTAAAAATGCATGATTGAAATGCAGAGTAATATTAACTTACTAGGGTAATTATGTAAAATAAATACTACCTCAGTGACTATATAGTATATAATTAGCTATACCTGCAAGGTAGTTTATTTAGTTCAAAAATTTTATGATATATGTTTTATGTGTGTTTATTTGCCAAAGAAAAAACAGAGGTCAGTAAGCTGGGATATGATAGAATATTAGTTTGATTTTATTTTTCCTATTTTCTCGCATCCCTATAAGTATGGAAATCCAAATATCCTCATTTAATTATAGAAATGCTCAATTCTCACTTTTCTATATGTAAATTACATTCTATAGAAAATATTCAAAGATAGTTTTTAATTCTATACCATGCACCGTCTTCTTTCAAAATAGATTAATAGCTGTCTTTCTCATTTTCACTGTCTCTTCTTAGGAGGCATAAATTCCTTTTATTTTAGTTTATCTGTGAAATAATTTAAAGAAGTTAATCTACCAAGGTATGTATTAATACATATAATTTATTATTTAACCAAATAGGAATAATTACTTGAAAATACATGAAACTATTTCTATGTATTTTCAAGTAATTAGAAATGCATAGTCAGTTGCATTTTTAATTAGAATGCATATTCTGTTCAAGAAAAAGTATTGAAAGAAAGAAAAGAACAATTTTCCGAAGCTTTATATTCCAAGAAATTATTAAAATAATGACACTTCCATATTTGTATTTAAGACTGAATATTTACTTAAACTCATACTGCTTAAGATTAGTTATATCAGTTCACCTCTCTGTCATCTCTCTGTGTCTCTGTCTCTCTCTTATTCTTTCATTTCTATCCCTGTATCTCACATTTCTCTGGTAAAGAGGATGAAAACTTTGAAATTAAAGTAATATTGTTAATTCACATGTAATTATTATAAGGCAGTTACCTACTAAAATGACTTGAGCCCATTTATAAAAATCATAATAAAGATAACAAAGAAGAAAATGAAATTAAATTTGCTATGTCAGTTGATCTTAATAATGGCATTCCTGGCAACTAAGTCAAAAGATAAATGCTGAGTTTTAGAATTTCATAAATACAATTATATTTATTCTTGTTTTTCTGTATAGCACTTTAATAGGACAGATAAATCACTTGTCCATTCATTTGACAAATATGTACTGAGTTACCTATAAAAGCACAAAGATTCAGGACCTTCGTTAAAGGAACACACAGGTCACTGATAAAGACAGACATTTAAATTGGTAATAAATTTTACTGTGGTTTAGAGCCTCATTACTTGAGGCTGGTCCAGGATCCAAGAGCATCAGCATCACCTTGGAACTTGTTAGAAATGCAGAATCTCAGATTCCATCCCAGATTAATGAATCAGAATCTACATGTTAACAAGATCTCCAGGTGATTTATATGCACATTAAGTCTGAACAGCACTATTTAGAGTATCTATATAAATTTCAAGTGCATTTAACTGCTCCAGAAATCTCACTTCTGAGAATCAATCTTACCAAAATAATAGCAAGAGTCTGCAACTATACATAACAAAAATGTTCATTATAGCATTGTTTGTAAGCTGCTCCATGAAACTTCTATTTCATTCAGGGTGTATTCTGTTCCATCTCTCCTTGGAACTGTATATTTCCAGTTACCTTTTTATTCATGTCGTTATTCTGTAGGGACTATTGTTTCTGGGCAATTTTGTTTAGAAATTTTTCTGACAACTTGGGGGGATAACTTCATATGCATAACGTCCGTTGTTTTCTTTAAGAGTGTTTTGCAAAACATATTTTTTTTTTTGTCAAAGCTATATAAGGCTAGCTATTTTCTTCGTAAAATATCTTGCAGATGCCAAACGGTATTAAGCCAACATGTCTGTTTTTTTACTATCTTTATATATTTGACTTTGCTCCCTATCAGAAGCCTGTTTTTTCTGGATTTTTCCCCTTCTATTTGTATCTAAAACCCTGTCTTTTTTCTATAACACTATGTTAGTGGAAAGATTCGTGTCTTCAGGGGATATACCTTTTAACACAGAAAGCTAGGAAACAATGATCATTAGCAGTGTAAACACTGAAAAGTGAAGTAAAATTTAAAAAGACAGAGACACTTAAAATACAGTAAAACTTGGAGAATTTTTTAAGGAATGAAAAACATAAGGAATAATATGATCTGTTGTTACAAAAAATAGGATAACAATTTTGAACTAAAATGATACATCAAAAATAAAACCTACAGTTACATTTAAACTGTATTTGCACTGGTTATTCCTGTTATTCTACTCTTATAGAAGTTTTTGATAAATGAGACTCATACAAAAGCAAAATAGACATTCACAGTAAGATTTTCAAGGATAAGAAAGTTGAATGACTGGGAAGATATTTGCCATAAATGCATTTTTTTTCACCTGGGTGGAATGGTATATATATTGGAGTCAGTATACTAGTCCATGGGTAGTAGCAATGTTAAATAAAATAAAACAAAATACAGCCAACATCCGAGAGTTACCTTCATTGCAGTTAAAAAAGAAATAACCTCAAAACTCAGTGCCCTGAAACTACACAACACAACACTGGTTGTGTCTCCCCAGTATTATGTCTCACCAGTATGTATGGATCCCATGGTCTGAGTGTCTGCTCATTCTGGGAATCAAGTTGAGAAAGGCTCTCATTGGAACATGCTATCCTACTGGCAGACGGCAAAGGCATAGAAAGAAAAAATGAATATAATAACTTTCTGATGTGTTTCAAAACTTGTACTGAATCGTGGCACATCTGGCTCTTGTGAATTCTGCTGACCTCATCATTTTCTATTTTCGATACCAAATTAAAGGGCGTCACTCACTGTTC
Organism: Cervus canadensis; assembly: GCF_019320065.1. Lineage (NCBI taxonomy): Eukaryota > Metazoa > Chordata > Mammalia > Artiodactyla > Cervidae > Cervus > Cervus canadensis. The sequence goes on along the minus strand of NC_057398.1, from coordinate 62,969,027 downwards.
TTTACAATGGACCATTAATACATGCGTGGGCTTCCCTGGAGGCTCAGTGGTGAAGAATACCCTTGCCAATGCAGTAGAGGCGGGTTCGATTTCTGGGTCAGGAAGATCCCCTGAAGAAGGAAATGGCAATCCACTCTAGTATTCTTGCCTGGAGAATCCCATGGACAGAGGAACCTGATGGGCTACAGCCCATGGGGTCACAAAGAGTCGGACATAACTTAGCGACTGAACGATAATACATGTGTGCATGTTTGCATCCATGACACAATTAAAATTGCAAGTAATAAACTACTGCATTTTATTGATTTATCTGTAGAATTCTTTTACTTATTCTCTTTTCCATTGCTTTTTGTTGTGAAAGTTTGAAAGCATTACTTCCACCCCTAAAAACAATATATGTGAGAATGCAAGTTGAAAAGATCCAAGTGAAAAGGTAATAGAATGAAAGTTCTTTCATTTCTGTTTCTCGTGGACACAAAATCAACTCTTGAAAACCAGGACAGAAAAATACATAATTGTGAGGTCCACAATATATGGAATATACCTAATCTTACCCTATGAACTAACCCTAGGGTAACATTAAAGTCATGAATTTTTTTTGTGGTTTTACAGTCCTCTGTTTTGCATGCTCTATGAAAGCAATCTTCAGTATGTGCTTTTAATGTCCATAAACCTCCACAGCATTTTAGTTGTAAAAGGCACAGCTGCATGATTTCTATGTGAAATAATCACATCTTTTTATATCTACAATCATTAATCCTTTTCACTTTCTAATGGACTCAGAGTGTTGAATCACTTGAAAATCACATTTAGCTTTTACAAAATGGGTGGATGTCCTTTGGCACTCATGTCATGCTTATGAGCTACAGCTGGCTTTAAAAATGTTAATGAGAATGAAACTACATTTGAACACAAAATTTTGGTTGATTGAATAATATATCACTTTTCAAATCTGAATATTTTTACATAGAATTGTGATGAACTTATGTATCAGTTCTTTCAGTTCAGTCGCTCAGTCGTGTCCCACTCTGCAACCTCATGGACGGCAGCACATTAGGCCTCCCTGTCCATCACCACTCCCAGAGTTTACTCAGACTCATGTCCATTGAATCAGTGATGCCATCCAACCATCTCATCCTCTGTTGTCCCCCTCTCCTCCTGCCTTCAATCTTTCCCAGCATCAGGGTCTTTTCAAGTGAGTCAGTTCTTCGTATCAGTTGGCCAAAGTATCGGAGTTTCAGCTTCAATATCAGTCCTTCAAATGAACATTCAGGATTGATTTCCTTTAGGATGGACTGGTTGGATCTCCTTGCAGTCCATGGTAATCTCAAGAGTCTTCTCCAACACCACAGTTTAAAAGCATCAATTTTTCAGTGCTCAGCTTTCTTTATAATCCAATTTTCATATCCACACATAACTACTGGAAAATCCATAGCCTTGACTAGACAGACCTTTGTTGGCAAAAGAATGTCTCTGCTTTTGAATATGCTGTCTAGCTTGGTTATAACTTTCCTTCCAAGGAGTAAACGTCTTTTAATTTCATGGCTGCAGTCACCTTCTGCAGTGATTTTGGAGCCCCCCAAAATAAAGTCTGTCACTGTTTCCATTGTTTCCCCATCTATTTGCCATGAAGTGATGGGACTGGATGTCATGATCTTAGTTTTCTGAATGATGAGCTTTAAGCCTGCTTTTTCACTCTTCTCTTTCACTTTCATCAGGAAGCTCTTTAGTTCTTCTTCACTTTCTGCCATAAGGGTGGTGTCTTCTGCATATCTGAGGTTATTGATATTTCTCCCAGCAATCTTGATTCCAGCTTGTGCTTCATCCAGCCCAGAGTTTCTCATGATGTACTCTGCATATGAGTTAAATAAGCAGGGTGACAATATACAGCCTTGACGTACTCCTTTTCCTATTTGGAACCAGTCTGCTGTTCCATGTCCAGTTCCAACTGTTGCTTCCTGACCTGCATATAGGTTTCTCAAGAGGCAGGTCAGGTGGTCTGGTATTCCCATCTCTTGAAGAATTTCCCACAATTTATTGGGTCCACACAGTCAAAGGCTTTGGCTTAGTCAATAAAGCAGAAATCGATGGTTTTTTGTAACTCTCTTGCTTTTTCGATGATCCAGCGGATGTTGGCAATTTGATCTCTGGTTCCTCTGTCTTTGCTAAAGGCAGCTTGAACAGCTGGAAGTTCACGGTTCTCATACTGCTGAAGCCTGACTTGGAGAATTTTGAGCATTCCTTTGCTAGCATGTGAGATGAGCGCAATTGTACAGTACTTTGGACATTCTTTGGCATTGCCTTTCTTAGGTATTGGAATGAAAACTGTCCTTTTCCAGTCCTGTGGCCACTGCTGAGTTTTCCAAATTTGCTGGCATATTGAGTGCAGCACTTTCAAAAACATTATCTTTTAGGATTTGAAATAGCTCAACTGGAATTCCATCACCTCCACTAGCTTTGTTTGTAGTGAGGCTTCCTAAGGCCCACTTGACTTCACATTCCAGGATGTCTGGCTTTAGGTGAGTGATCACACCATCATGATTATCTGGGTCATGAAGATCTTTTTTGTACAGTTCTTCTGTGTATTCTTGCCACCTCTTCTTAATATCTTCTGCTTCTGTTGGGTCCATAACCATTTCTGTCCTTTATTGAGCCCATCTTTGCTTGATTGTATTATATTTTCCTCAGTTTTTCTTAGAATATTTGTTATTTTTCTTTAATTTATCCTATTACATAAGAATTATATAATAGAATATCTATCCATAGGAAATTCAAAATAATGTTCTATCAATTTTTAATTTTAGTATATTGTAATCAGTAAGTGTGTTAAAGAAACAATTATCTGGACATTTGATAAAGAACAATAAGGCAGACTTTATGCATGGGGCCTCCTACAAGAGAGTTGTATAGCAGGGGAGATTGTGCTTAATTATGAACGGAACCAGGAAAATGGTGCATTTAGTCTATGAGCAGAGTAGAAGTGTTGGTAGATAGAATATTACAGAGAAGGCAGAATAATTCTTTTTAAAGCGACCTAACAGGAATCTTGCTGAAGGCAGACCAGGGTTACCAAATGTCACCAGGGAGATGGTGAAGGATGAGGAATTTGGTTAGCTATTATAGACGATCAGATGTTCAGGGTAGGGGATTCTTGCTAAAGTGACTTGACAGAATTCTTCCTAAAATTGAACTGACAAATGCCCATAGAAAGAGTCTAGTCAAAACAAGCTCATAAGAGCTTGTCTAGAGTCATCAAGGAGAAAAACTTTCTCAACTGATTTCTTTTTTCAGACTTTTGGAATTTGCTAAGGATTTTTTCATGCAATATATGGCCAATATGTTCTATGTTCTCTTGAGAAGAAATTTTCATTTCCCCTTTATTATTATAAGGTTTCATATTTCGCTAGATGATATATCTTATTATGTAGGTTGTGTAGATCTCTATCATTGCATTTATACCCCCACTGAATATATCTAGGTCTAGGAAACATGTTCTGGAGTCTCATAACATTGTCAGCATATGTATATTTTAACCTGTATCTTCTATGTTCTGCTTTATGAAAAGTGTTGCAGTTAAAGAGATTTGCAAGTTTTAGTCTTCAGCACTATTCAGTCTATTTTGTTTTCTGATGTAATAATTTTGGCCTGAAGAGATGTTTAATTTTTCTTTCTTTTTTATTTACTTTTATCAAGATATCTTTATTGTTTGGTTTTTAACTGTATTTAAGAGGAGACACCGTTTGCTGTCTTAGTCTGTTCAGGCTGCTATAGCAAAATACCAATAACTGGGTGACTTGTAAACAGCAGAAACGTCTTGTTCAAAGTTCTGGAAGCTAGAAGTCAGAGAGCAGAATGCCAAGATGGTTGAGTGAGGGCTCTCTTCCAGTCACGGATTTTCCCTTGTATCTTCGCATTGCAGGAGCCACAAAGCATCTCTTGGGGGACTCCTTTACAAAGGCGTGACTTCCATTCCTGAGGGCTCTGCTCTCATAACCCAGGCATGTCCCACAGACCCCACCTCCTAATACCATGATCCTAGAAGGACAGAATTTTAGCATATGAATTTTGTGAGACACAAACCTTCAGATCATAGCACTTGCATGTCTCATTCAGCTGCGTTATGACTTCTTAGATCATAAGAAGATAAGGGCACTGATCTTTCTGTCTCCATGTGCAAGATGTTTGCTTAGGTACATGTGTGAGTTGGTCTCAGATTCAGTGAAACCAGATTTCCAAAACAGTTCATCCTTCCCTTTGGGTGTAAATGATTGCTGTTTTGTTTTTTTTTTTCCTTATAGTATTTGACATAAATATTTCTTTTTTGCTTTCAGATGTTCCCATCTGAAGGCTGGTTACCATGCAAATGACTTAATGCTGTTGATAATTTGATCCACTCATTCAAGTTTTTAAAGGTTTTTTTTTTTTCCTTTCAGTAATTCTAGTCTGATTGATTTCCAGGATGTGTGTGTGTGTGTGTGTGTGTGTGTGTATGCACACACGCACGTGCGCACTCAGTTATATCTCACTTTTTGTGACCCTCCAGAATGTAGCCCACCAGACGCCTCTGTCCATGGAATTTTCCAGGCAAGAATATAGGTGTGAGTTGTCATTTTCTTCTCCAGGGGATCTTCCAGACCCAGAGATCAACCCACGTCTCTTACATCTCCTGCTTTGGCATGCTGAGGTCCAAATACAAACTGAGAGTGCAACTTTCTTGAAATAACATTGTTGACACCTTATTTCTGATACCAACTTACCTGATCTCTTACAGGGAAGTACAAAATGTCACTTAAAATTAGGTGGTCACTAGACTGTGTTATTTTAAAATTGGCATTATTTTTAATTTGGAGAAGATAAGCAAGCTCTTCTTTTGCTAGAAATCTTATTTGGTCTTTTAGGAAACTGGCTTGCCAATTTGTCAATGGGCATAATGCCACCTGAACAGATGGGTTTCTGAAAGAATGAGAACAAGCTTCAAGTCTGACAATTATATGCTAGATGATCCAAGAATCTGGAAGTCTGAGGATGGCAAGTTCTTAATGTTAGACTTAAATGGCATTGACACTTTTTTAATCAACATTCAAACGTTGAAAACTACAGCTTAACTGTAATTTGCTTAACTTTAAATTTCACCTTAGAGGGTCAAGTACCTAAAGCTCCCATGTAGGTTAGTGATTTCTACAGAGCTATTAACACACAATGCTGTAATATTTAATGCCATGTATTTGTTGTTGTTTAGTTGCTCAGTCGTGTCCAACTTTTTGTGACCCAATGGACTGCGGCATGCGAGAAACCACTGAGCTTCAGTTCAATTCAGTCACTCAGTCATCTCTGACTCTTTGTGACCCCATGAACTGCAGCACGCCAGGCCTCCTTGTCCATCACCAACTCCCAGAATTTAATCGAACTCATGTCCTTGGAGTCCATGATGCCATTCAACCATCTCATCCTCTGCCATCCCCTTCTCCTCCCGCCTTCAATCTTTCCCAGTATCAGGGTCTTTTTAAATGAGTCAGTTCTTCACATCAGGTGGCAAAGGTATTGGAATTTCAGCTTCAGCATCAATCTGTCCAATGAATATTCAGGACTGATTTCTTTAAGATGGACTGGTTGGATCTCCTTGCAGTCCAAGGGACTCTCAGGAGTTTTCTCCAACACCACAGTTCAAAAGCATCAATTCTTCTGTGCTCAGCTTTCTTTATAGTCCAACTCTCACATCCACACATGACAACTGAAAAAACCACAGCTTTGACTAGATGGACTTTTGTTGGCAAAGTAATGTCTCTGCTTTTTAACATGTTGTCTAGGTTGGTCATAACTTTTCTTCCAAGGAGCAAGTGTCTTTTAATTTCATGGCTTCAGTCACCATCAGCAGTGATTTTGGAGCCCCCCAAAATAAAGTCTCTCACTGTTTCCATGGTTTCCCCATTTATTTGCCATGAAGTGATGGGACCAGATGCCATGATCTTAGTTTTCTGAATGTTGAGCTTTAAGCCAACTTTTTCACTCTCCTCTTTCACTTTCATCAAGAGGCTCTTTAATTCTTTGCTTCCTGCCATAAGGGTGGTTTCATCTGAATCCCTGAGGTTATTGATATTTCTCCCAGAACTCTTGATTCCAGCTTGTGTTTCATCCAGCCAAGCATTTCTCATGATAACCTCTGAGCCTAATACACATATTTATATAATTATATAAGCATTTATATGTTTTCTTTGCATTTTAAAGATACATTTGAAAACAGCTAATGTTTTGAAGTGGGCTTCCCTGGTGGCTCAGTGGTAAAGAATCTGCTTGCCAATCAGGAAATGCAGGTTTGAGCCTTCCATCTGGAAGATCCCCTGGAGAAGGAATTGGCCACCCTTTCCAGAATTCTTGCCTGAGAAATCCAAGAGTCGGACATGACTTAGCAACTAAACAACATTTTTTAATATGCTTGGTCAAGTTTCCATTTGCCATAATGATCTGTAGTAACTATTGTTTGTTTTACATATTTTCTTATCTTAATTTGCTTTGGAGCCACATTAGTGTTAGATAAGCTAAACTATATGAAAAAGTCAATAAAATCTAGAGGAAAAGTTCCACAAAAGCTTGCTATTCAATGCTTACTAAATATGTATTTACAACCATCAGCATCCCGGGTACTTTTTAGGTATGTGTGAAGTATTTGCGAACAAAAATGTAAACAAAACTCCCTGCCCATTTGTTATTTGTTACTCTTTTGTTTCATAATGGTTATAATCTAAGGTTCTTCACTTGCAGGTAATGTAAACATTGATTTTAAGTGGTAAATGGAATAATATAAAGTATTATTCATGCAGGAGAGGAGTCACTCACAATTTTTGTGGACAAGCGGAAGCTGAGCAAACGATCTGAAGGAAGTGACCCCAGCACCAATAGCTCCTCGGTTACTCTGGAGACCCTACATCAACTGGCTGCTTCCTATTTCATTGACAGGGACAGCACCCTTCGGAGACTTCACCACATTCAAATCGCATCCACTGCCATAAAGGTATGAATATGTTTATCCTGTGAGGCTTCCCTGGTGGTTTAGTGGTAAAGAATCTGCCTGCATGCAGTGCAGGAGACTGGGTTTCGATCCCTGGGTCAGGAATATTCCCTGGAGAAGGGAATGGCAGCCCCCTCCAGTATTCTTGACGAGAATTCCATGGACAGAGGAGCCTGGCGTTCTACAGTCCATGGGGTTGTAAAAATCGGATATGACTTAGCGACTAAATCATCATATCATTGAGTTTTCTAAGATCCGTTTCTATGTATGTTCATGGCTCACTGATTTAAACTATGGTGTCTTGAAGAATAATATATTATTTCCTTTTGTTTTGAGTTTCGCAGTACATTTAAGATAAAATTATATATATTTTTTCATGTGATTTTGTTAACTGGATAATTGGATTAAGGTTTTTCATGTCAGAGCATTATTTGAAATGCACATGAATTGAGTTTATCCTTGACTACTTAGACTCACTCACAAAGCATACATGGATAAAGCTTTGTTTAAATAATACTGGTTTCTTTTGTAAAACCTCATAATTTGATTGTGTGCATTTAAAAATATTATCCTGAGTAGTGGATGACTGGGTTCAAAGTGAGTCAGTGTTCACAAATATCATTAAGAAGTCTGATTCAAGGAGTATTTTCCCCCCTTGTTTTTTAAGACACCAGTTAAGAAGTACAAGTAGTTGTTTGTAAGTTTCTAGAAGTCAAGATATACCATGATCTGGAACTAGTGGACAAACTCCATGTGTTTGCTAAAATCTTTAGCCTTTGACTCAACTAAAGTTGACTTTATGAAAGCTTAGAGAATAGGAGAACAGGATACCTTTAATTTTCAGAAGAAAGAGAAAGAGAGAAAGACAGAGAGAGAGAGAGAGGCAGTAGTTTCCAGAACAATAGATGTTTTGACATATTTCTCTGGCTGTTTGGATAAGCATGTTATTGTGTTTGGGTTTGGCCAGGGGCCATTGTAAAATTAACAGACCAAAGAGTTGGCACAATGTGATGGTGTGATTCTGGACAAAGTTAGTAAGAACAAAATAAAACATAAAGAGCATTTCTTAGTGTTTTAAATATAACATGTTATAATTAATGTAAAAAGCAATCATTAAATATATCATTTTATTGCTTTGTGAGATTAAAATTAATATTTATATTTTTTCAGTTACTTGAAAAATTAGTGCGTTGATATGTTGAGAATGCTAGACAAATTAGCCCAAGGTACATCTTTTGTCCAAGATTGTCGTAGAGAGAATAAAAGGTTATATGAAAATATCTTTAGCTTAAGAGTTGCACAAATAATAACTGCCTATTTCCAATATTGCTTGTAGATGAGGTTAAGAAAAAGACTTCTGTAGAAATAAGTTGTACCATTATAGTCTACCTCTGATAATAGGATTTAGGTTATATTGACTAATCAAGTGTATAAATAATATTTATGCCATATAGATATAAATGTGGCCAGCATGAATGCAGATGTTGTAATTAATTTTAAAATATTGTAAGGTAGAGTAGTGTTGTAGTTATTTAGCTTGAGGTTACTGAGAAGAAATAGGCTTTTGCAGAAATCAATTTCAGTGATATAAACAGTGACTTAAAGTATATTTTCTAATAGAAGACATCATTGTTGTAAGTGTGTTTATTATATGGCTATTGATTTTTTCACTCAGCACACCAAGTAGAATTATACAATAGAGTTATTGTATCCATAGTAAGTATTCATTCACAGTTTGTATCAAAACTTAATGGATATTTGTACATACTCTTTTCTCCCAGAATAGAAATCTGTATCACAAAAGGCACATGTTTTAATGGCTAGGCTATTGTAGGCAGGCAGTGTTCTTAGACACTGATGCTACAGCTGATATTGATAAGGCTTCATGGATGGTAGAAATGAGCCAGCCTCAAAGTAGAAGTGACTTATAAAATGAGTAAACTCAGAGTAGCTCCAAGGAACACAGAGGAGTAACCTGGAGTGTGGGAGAGTGAACAGTTTTGCCTTGAAAGGACTCCAGAAAGTACTCTTTATCCAGTAGTCTTGGTAAGGGAGTTCTAATGCACATAATGGAAATAGTTTTTTAAATAATTATATTTATTTATTTTTGGCTGTTCTGGGTCTTGGTTGCTTCTGGGCTTTTCTCTAGTTGCAGTGAGCAGGGGCTACTCCCTAGTTGTGGTTCGAGGGCTTCTGATTGCAGTGGCTTCTCCTTGCAGAGCATGGGCTCTAGGGAATGCAAGCTTCGGTAGTTTCAGCTCCCAGGCCTTAGAGCACAGGCTTAATAGTTGTGGTACATGGGCTTAGTTACTCTATAGCATATGGAATCTTACAGACAGAGATCAAACCCATGTCTCCTGCATTGGCAGGCAGCTTCTTTATCACTGAGTAACTAAGGAAGTCTCGATAATGGAAATATTTTTTTTTTAATTTATTTATTTTAGTTGGAGGCTAATTACTTTATAATATTGTAGTGGTTTTTTGCCATACATTGATATGAATCAGAATGGAAATATTTTAAAGTGTGTGTATTAGGGCTGGAAACAGGAAAAAAAAAGTGGAACTTTAGATCAGGGAGAGGAAACAGAGAACAATATATGAAGGCTACAGAGATGGATGGATTGTAAAGAAAAGTTCACATATCTTATGTGTAACTAAGAAAAAAAAAGGAATGAGGTATGTGTGCTGAGAGCAACATGGTTCAGAAAATAATCTGAAAGTACCCAGGGCCTGCAAGGGTGAGGTGGTAGGGCCTGGGAAAGAGGGGCGGGCTATCAGACATTTCAGAATTAAATTTAAACATGGATGGAGTTCCCACCTGAGGCAGTAAAGTAACTGGTGATTATCTGACCCAGGGTCAGCTGCAGTCTGGGACGCTGAGAAAGCTCTGGGAAAGGTTCTTGAGCAGGTCTACAGGGTCCTTGAATTTCATGCACACTTTTATTATGCCATGTATGGGAAAGTGTCTTTTATTTTCCTTAGTTATCAAAAGTATAGATAAAAGATAAAAGATGTCGCTCCTCAAGTATATGATTATAATTGCTTAGATGTAATTGAACAGGGTGAAAGCGACGGAATGGTGAGGGTGGTGGGTGTGTAAGCAAAATCCAAGGGTGTTCAACTTCTGAAATCCTTTTACAACTGAATAAACAACTGAATGCAAAGTGCTTTTGTAGTATATTTGAAATCAAAAGCTTAACACTTCTACCAACTATCTAAAGGTTCAATGTGTTGCTGTAATATTTTAAAGATTCACACTAGGGTTACCAAGATCTACAATTTCTTTGATAAGATAAAAAACCTTGGGGTTTTAAGTGCCATGTAATGGGCATGTAATTTCTTGAACAAATGTTGTATGAAGATATCTCATGATTCATAGAATCTAGGAGACAGAATATTGTTAAAAAATAAAGTCAAATGAGATCAGTATCCGATAACAGGAAAAATATTGTTAAATCTGCATTATCATGCCTGCTTTTATCATGCTAATTCTTTAAAAAACACAGGAGTTGGACAAATAGCATTACTGTGAGCCATTTTCTAGAAAAGGAAACTGAACAAATGGTTGCTTTTATCTCTCATAATCATGAATGTAAATGTAGACTGAAGTTCATTAACACATGTATAAACAAAAAGGGAATGGCTCAAATGCCCATATAGCTTCAGCTCAGTTCAGTTCAGTCGCTCAGTCGTGTCTGACTCTTTGCGACCCCATGAATCGCAGCATGCCAAGCCACCTTGTCTATCACCAACTCTCGGAGTTTACTCAAACTCATGTCCATTGAGTAGGTGATGCCATCCAGCCGTCTCATCCTCTGTCTTCCCCTTCTCTTCCTGCCTCCAATCCCTCCCAGCATCAGGGCCTTTTCCAGTGAGTCAACTCTTCACATGAGGTGGCCAAAGTATTGGAGTTTCAGCTCCAGCATCAGTCCTTCCAATGAACACCCAGGACTGATCTCATTTAGGATGGACTGGTTGGATCTCCTTGCAGTCCAAGGGACTCTCAAGAGTCTTCTCCAACACCACAGTTCAAAAGCATCAATTTTTCGGTGCTCAGCTTTCTTCACAGTCCAACTCTCACATCCATACATGACCACTGGAAAAACCATAGCCTTGACTAAACAGACCTTTATTGGCAAAGTAATGTCTCTGCTTTTTATTATGCTGTCTAGGTTGGTCATAACTTTTCTTCCAAGGAGTAAGCGTCTTTTAATTTCATGGCTGCAGTCACCATCTGCAGTGATTTTGGAGCACCCCCCAAATAAAGTCAGCCACTGTTTCCACTGTTTCCCCATCTATTTGCCATGAAGTGTTGGGACCAGATGCCATGATCTTAGTTTTCTGAATGTTGAGCTTTAACCCAACTTTTTCCCTTTCCTCTTTCACTTTCATCAAGAGGCTTTTTAGTTCCTCTTCACTTTCTGCCATAAGGGTGGTGTCATCTGCATATCTGAGGTTATTGATATTTCTCCTGGCCATATAGCTTAATTAGCTGCTATACTATTCCAATAATGTCATTTATGTCAAATATTATTTCTCAGTATAATTATTAGTGCAAAAATATCAAATATAATGTCTAAGATTGTCCATTATTTTCAGAACATTCAATTCAACTGACTCAAGTTATCAAAAAAAATCACACTAACATATTCTTTAGGTTTATTTTGAAATATTAATGAACTTTAATATATGATTGACAAAGATGAGAAAAATCAAAATATATATATTGCAGAAAATTTAATCTATTACCTGATATGCTATATGCATTTTCCAAAATTTCCTTAATACTCTGTTTTAAAAATGAGATTGTAGTAATTAAAAGTAGATTTTGAATCTGTTAAAAATCTAAAGTTATCATTATTTTTCTAAAAGAAAAAAATACAATATGTTCCTAACATTTTTCTAACATAGAACATTTATTGGAAATATATTTAAAATTATGGTGTTTAGAATTTTTTCCAACAGATTTTAGTAAAAAGCACAACAGTATGATAAAATCAACTTACAGGTCAATATTCCAGCTAAAAAGTCCATCTTCACATGATGTTTTGGTGCTGTATAGTTTACTAAAGTATATTGAAGGAGATATTGAGAAGAAGCTCCATGACTTTATAGCTTCATTTATGTTTCTGAAATTATAAGGATACATTAATATAAACTTCAAGAGCTATTCACAAATTTAGGATATACATTAGAACATTAGAATATACAATGGAGCAAAGACAGTCTCTTTGACAAGTAGTGATGGAAAAGTTGGGCCACAACACATGTATCAGTAAACCAAAATAAACTCCGGGAGTTGGTGATGGACAGGGAGGCCTGGCATGCTGCAATCCGTGGGGTCACAAAGAGTTGGACACAGCTGAGCAACTGAACTGAACAGATGGACAATAAACTCAAAATGGCTTAAAGACTTAAATATAAGACAGGACATCATAAAACTCCTGGAAGAGAACATAGGCAACACGTTCTCTGACGTAAATTGTATCGATGTTTTCTTAGGTCAATCTCCTAAGGCAATAGGAAAACAACAACAACAACAAAAATGGGACCTAATCAATTTCATAAGCTTTTGCACAGCAAAGAAAACCATAAACAAAAGGAAAAGTCAACCAATGCACTGGGAGAAAATATCTGCAAATTATGTGGCCGATGAGGGCTTAATTTCCAAAATGCACAAGTGGGTCATACAACTCAACAACACAAAACAACAACCCAATCAAAATATGGGCAGCAGACCTAAACATACTTATTTTCTCCAAAGAAGACATACAGATGATCAACAAGCATATAATAAGATACTCAACATTGCTAATTATCAGAGAAATGTAAATCAAACCTACCATGAAATATTACCTCACATGAATCAGAATGGCCATCACTAAAATAACTATAAATAGTAAAGGCTGGAGTTCAGTTCAGTTACTCAGTTGTGCCCAACTCTGTGCAACTCTAATATAAGTGTTCTTTCTAATTCAAATGCTAATCATGCT